>NW_024427107.1:53696332-53704568 GCF_017311325.1 Ursus maritimus | reverse complement strand
TACTGGAGGTTAGGAAGGGCTTCTGGGAAATATAGTTTTCAGGGTCCCAGCTTCCTGTCTCCAAATATAAAGTGGAGTACAAAGGGGTGAGAGAAAGGAAACAGCCAAGTGAACTATGCACAAAGTTATCTTATGTTTTCAGAGGGTTTTCAAAACAACCATTTGTCCTCTCACCATGTAACAGTTGCAGAGGGAAAGAGGGAGAGAGAGAGAGTGAGAGAGAGTATTCTTTTGGTTGGAAAGGTTATTCTTAATTTAGATATAAATTTAAAAGGGATCATGATGCATATGTGAAGAGAATAAATATTTTCTTAGTAGTCTCTTTAAAATATCTTGTCACCAGTAATACTGGAGATTATCTTTTAGAACAAAATATTTCTTGACCATTATATTTGGAGACAAATATATTTGACATATTTGACATATTTGACAAATTATGATGCCATGGATCTAAATGCCCCGGATTATTTTAGCTGCCATGGAAATTTTATGTACTGTAAATTTATGTACTATAAATAAGACTATTCCTTAGAATGTATTTAAATCTGTTTTTCAAGAAAAGGTATATAATTGAAAGGCAAGAAGGTGTGAATGAATGTGCAGTAATTCAGTAAGTGCAGTAGTGAAAGAATCTTGTAAAAGTCATAAGTATTGTCACAGAAGCACTGTGTTCCACATGTGAAACTCTAAACTCACATTTTCTCTTTTATGCACCTAGCATGTTTCTGGAACTCATCACTGGGAAAGAAACATTGTTTTCATTTCTAGTTTGGATTTCCTCTCCCAATCTGAATCATGAGAAGTCTCACATGAATGATTACCCAACATATAAATTAGAAGAATTTTTGTGTTTACGTCTTCAAAATCACCTTAAGATTAATCTGAGCTATGATGCTGACAAATGGTCTGTTTTTAGAAACTTCTGGTGTTGACTCACTACAATGAAGAAGAAAAATCCACAAAAGTACATTGGGTTGCCTCTGTACAGTTTGGTAATCAGAACTGGGTTATTCCACATGCAAGCATTCTGGCTGCAATATCAGTTAGGCAAACTCTAAATTAGTTACAAAGGAAGATTTTTTTTTTTTCTACAGTGTTCCTTTCTATCTTCTATTGCCCATATATTCTGTCACTGAATACACACTGATTTTGGCAGAAATCTATAAGTAAAACCACATTCATCTTAATAAAGAAGAGTCTGATTCAATTTAAGATAGTTCTGAATAAAAGTCAACATATTTTAATTTACTAAATTATTTAAAAGAAAGATTTGAGATTATTTTAGTTCAGTTTAATAATTACAGATCAATGGAGGCCAAAAAAAAAAAAAAAGACAAGGGCATGAATCATTTTTTAAATATTAAGCGTTAGTGTAAGAGTTGCAACTCTTCACTGAGGTAGAAAAGGATATGATGCTAGAGACAGCTCTTGAGATGAGTATAAAAGCAACTGAAGGTTCACTTCCTGGTTGTCCTCAATATTTTATTCAACTTGTACTCATGGCCATTGATAAGACTAGGATCCAGAGCACACAACTCCGTAGCAGGGGGAAGGAAAGAATGTATTGATTAGTCACCATGAAGAATGTTTCAGAATGACAGTGATAAATAAAGTATTTCTGTAATCAATGATAAAATGCTTCAGGAAAGCATACATCTGTAATTGCTGGTATACACGTTTTTTGAAGTTTAATCATTTTAAAATGGGAAAATAGATAATGATACTAGGCTTTCACGCATCTACCAAGAATGTAAAGTCAGTGGTAGTGAAAAACACTAGGATGATTAGTAGGTGAAGGAAACCCTATTAACAGTGTTGAAATGGAGCTAAATAAATGTAAATAAATAAATCCAGAAAGATAGACTGATAGAAAGTAAAAGGACAAAAAATGAGTATGTGCATCAACAGTGGAGAATTGGGGGAAATACACATTCCTTAGAGACAGGAAACATTAAATTATATTAAATTTGTCTTTTTATCTATATGTATATGAGTACATGTATATTTATATATATTTATTGGTAGTACTATTTTAATTTTTAATTAACACTAGTAGTACTATTTTTATTTTTAATTTACACTAGTATTCCAGTGGTCTACAAGTTTCTCAAAAGGCCTTTGACTCATTTAAATCTCTGCACCCAGTTTAGTTCCTGACATGTATACTCTCAATGAATATTTGTAAAGTGATTAATGTAAAGCATAAGGAATCACAAACTCATCAAAAATTGAAGTTAACATATTCCCTATTAATACAAATGAACGTTCATTAAGACAGAGACCATTGCTAAAAATGTGAATGAAGAAATCTGGTTTTGAAGCACTCACCATTTCATGATTTCTGTCATATGTGTGTGTGTGTGTGTGTGATGTGGATAGATGATAGATTGATAAATAGATGAGAGATAGATGATAGATACATAGATATAGATGCATAGATACATAGATAGATAGATATCTTTATATCCTCTCTATAAATATGTGATGGGCATGTGCATATATTAACACACATACTAATATAGTGTCATATGGTGAGTGCTATAAAGTGAGGTACTGGATTGTATAATGACAAAAACACTGTCATCTTCTTTGATATCAGAAAAATAATGGCAGAAGATACTGTGAAGGAGCAATTTACTAATTTACTGAAGAGTCAGGAAAACAGTCTTCTACACAGAATAACCAATTCTAGAAGGCAGTAGAGGTGTCAAAGTTTTGGGTCATCAAATGCTTGTATCATTCTGTGATTTTTTTTATCTTATAAGCAAATAAGACCCGCAGAGACATTTTTGATGGATGGATGACATGAAAGTTTTTACATTTTATCAAAATCATACTGAATTAAATATGAAAAAAAAAGAACTTTGTGAGACTGAATTCAGGAAAATAAGTTAAAGGCCATTTGATATAGAACAAAAAAGATGATTTATTTGTTAGAGCCCACTAAACTATTCTAATTTTTGATGATATAAAAGATTAGCTATGACCTTTCTTACTTTCTTTTAGGGAATCATATCTAGTTAGAGAAAAAAGATTCACACATAGAAATAATTGGGACCAATTTAAGATAGTATGTAATTAGTGTCATAGAGTGAGCAATCCAGAATATTTTTAATCATTTTAAAATTATTTACCTATTTATTTATGCCGATAATTTCAAGTAAGCTATTTGCTTAAATCAAACTAAGTACTGTAAATATATAAAAACTTGAGTGTTAACTTTAAGACTACTGACTAAAATGTGAATTACAAAGTAGCTATCACATTAAAAAGACTAAATAGAATCATATTACCAGTAAAATACTATAGAAATGTCAAATGACTTCATTAATAAAAATTTCTGATTTTTGCTATTACATATGAAGGTATTGTCAAGATTAAAGGGAATAAACAATTACAGTCATCTGCCATGAAATTATGATTATTAATAAGTTCATTAAAATGATTGCTACTCAAATGTTAAGACATATTTTAGTAAGAAGGTAGGACAAATATAATAAACCTACCTAAGTAATATTATATAAAATAATAGTGATCAACTTTGATCATCACAAATGACAAACATGCAAATTATTAAATATTTCATTTACTAACAAGTTCAAGATATTTGATGAAATTCCAAAATATTGAATAATCAACTATAGTTTTAATGTGAATTATGTGTGTATACAATATATGTGTATATTATATACATGTGTATATGTATATACATATGTATCAAATATGTTTGTTTATATATATACATTATGTAATAGTTTAGTTATGAAATCATCTGCCTTCATTTTGATTGTAGAACATGTACTCTGTCCAACTACACTCTAAGTCACCTCCCTCTCATGTGCAACTGGTTGCTAAAAAGTATACATTTGTGAAAAATATCCACATCTACTATAAAGAAGTGTTTATTTTGTTCTATTCTGCAGTTGTCATGGGTTAGAGATTATTACTTTTCTATTTTCTACATCACAAAATAATCATTACAATATCACACCTTCTGTCAGGGTTGTTTGAAAAGCGAGAGTCAATAAAAATGAAATGCTTTATAAATGCAAATTGATTAAACTTTTATGTCAGAAGCAATAGATATTATCACCCAATTTATAACTATGAAACTGAGCTGGTACTTCTCATTTGATGGATCCAAATCTTACTCTGAAAAAGCTGCAGGAAAGGCATCTAATTTTAAACACCAAGGTTGAATGGTCCTGTGGCCAGGTACTCTCTAATTAAGAGGGCAGGCAAAGTTCCAATCTTTCTGGGAGAAAGCTGAAGGGATGGAGTTCTTTGGGATTCTTTTGACCAATATAGTATGAATATTTCTAACAAACATTTGCATACAACTTAAAATTATTTTGTGGACAATGTTCCAAATAATTACTAATAGTATTTCATTTTATCTTTTAAGAGTTCAATGAAACAGTTACCTGTATTGACTCTATTTTACAGATGAGGAATCTGAGGCAAGAGAGAGAGGAAATTTGATCAAGGTCACACATCTAGTACATGTCAGAGACAGGACTTTATATAGGGATTCTGGCTCCAGGGTCCAGGCTAACCATTATTCTGTGCCACCTTTCTATATGTAATGTCATATAACATGAAATTATTGTAGTTGAAACCTCAATGTTATCCTATAATCCTTGGAACTCATCTCTGTTACAGCACTTACCACACTCCTTTGGAGTAATACCCACATGATTTCTCCCCACTGCAGTTTTAAGTACGGCTTAAACAAGAATGATAGAATAATTATTTTTATATACCGAGAAACAATAGATAAAATGATAATAATAGTATTATTTATGATTAATGCAAGACTTACATTTTCATTAATATTGGTTTCACTTCACTTGATACTTAATCTACTCATTTATCAGTGTTTATGCTTGTTCACTCAGTTTCACATCTGAATAATATCTAAGTTTTAATCATGGGCTATTATTTGGTAAAGACAAACACAAATTTTAAAATCTCTTAATGAACTGAAGTTAATTGGATAACAGCCTTAATTTAAGAAATGGATTATAATAAAACATACACATTAGAGATTTAACTCTTGCTGAAAGTAACTATTAAACTGTTGGCAATTCTAAATCTGATTAAATATCACAGAAAAAATTGGGGTATTCTTAAACAAGTAGGCTATGCTCGAGAAAGGATTAATTTTCTTTCTTTCTTTCTTTCTTTCTTTCTTTCTTTCTTTCTTTCTTTCTTTCTTTTTCTTTCTTTCGAGAGAGTGTGCAAGTGGTAGGGGGAGGGGCAGAGGGAGAGAGAGAATCTCAAACAGACTCCATGCTGAGCATGGAGCAGATGTAGGGCTAATCTCAGGACCCTGAAATAATGACCTCAGCCAAAATCAAGAGTCGATGCTTAACCAACTAAGCCCCCAAGTGCCCCTTATTTTAAAATATAAGCTCTATGTAAAGTATATCTATTTAATCTTGTTAAGATAACCATTCTCTATATATTTATTGATTAAAATTTGGAGACAAAAAAAATTTGATCTTTCAAAAGGAATAAGCATAAGGCAAGTAGTTACCAAACAACGTAATATTACCTTCTTAATATCACTCATCAAGATTAATTCAGCCCATACGTAAAGCTGGAAAATTTTTGGCAGTCCAACAGTTTTAGGTGAGTCCAATCTATGCTAACACAAAAGGTATTATGACAGTAACCCACAACAAATATTTTTTCATTATTGTCTTCTTCAAAAGAATGTTTCCAAAATGAGTTAAGAAAATATTAAATCAGTTCCTGATATATAGAATCAGCTTATTTCCTTTAGAAATTGTGTTATATTTTGGCTCCTGGTTATGCTTATTTGTGAAGAATTTACCTACCTCAAGAAATACAGTATTTTATTTATGAACTTCTGACATGGCAGGGAAAAATTAAAAAGAAAGATTGCCAGTTGTGTAGTTTGTGTTGTAGGGTAATGGCTTCCCGTTGCCAAAGAGAACCTAGGGTAAAAAAAAAAAGCAAAATTGAAGTTGATATATTTGTTTTCATATTGGGAAAAATTTATGACTTGTGAAAATTATATTATACTGATTTCATTTCTCTTACACAAAATATTTATTGACACAGATATTCCCATGTTGTCCAATCCATGCTAATATAATAGGACAAATTGATCATTGTCCTCATTCTCAGAAATTGAATTTTTATTGGCTTGAAGAAAGAGTCAGGCATTTACATTTTTATATAGTTAAAATTGTCAGGACACAAAAACACTGTTGTACAAATCCAGGATTGCAGAACTTTATCTTTTTTTTTTTTTAATTTTTTTATTTTAATGTGTTTTTTTAATTATATTGTTAGTCACCATACAGTACATCCCTGCTTTCTCATGTAAAGTTCGATGATTCATTAGTTGCATATAACACCTAGTGCACCATGCAATATGTGTCCTCCTTACTACCCATCACCAGTCTATCCCCTTCCCCCACCCCCCTCCCCTCTGAAGCCCTCAGTTTGTTTCTCAGAGTCCATAGTCTCTCATGCTTCATCCCCTGATTATCCCCCTTTTTATCCCTTTTTCCCCTACTCGATCATCCAGTTCTCATGTTCCATAGATGAGAGAAACCATATGATAATTGTCTTTCTCTGCTTGACTTATTTCACTTTAGCGATCTCCTCCAGTGCGCTCCATGTTATGGCAAATGTGAGAACTCGTCTTTCTGGATAGCTATAATATTCCATTGTATATATGGACCACAACTTCTTAATCCAGTCATCTGTTGAAGGGCATCTCGGTTCCTTCCATGATTTAGCTAATTGTGGACAATGCTGTTATGAACATTGGGGGCATGGCTTCTCTTCACTACATCTGTATCTTTGGGGTAAATACCAGTAGTGCAATGGCTGGGTCATGGGTGAAGGTCAATTTTAACTTTTTAAGGGACATTCACACTGTTTTCCAGAGTGGCTGTACCAAATTGAATTCCCACCACAATGTAGGAGGGATCCCCTTTCTCCACATCCTCTCCAGCAATTGTTGTTTCTTGCCTTGTCAATTATTGCCATTCTAACTGGCATAAGGTGGTATCTTAGTGTGGTTTTGATTTGAATTTCCCTGATGGCTAATGATTTTGAACATTTTTTCATGTGTCTGTTAGCCATTTGTATGTCTTCATTGGAAAAGTGTCTGTTCATATCTTCTGCCCATTTTATGATTTGTTTATTTGTTTCTCGTGTATTGAGTTTGAGAAGTTCTTTGTAGATCTTGGATACCGTCTTTTATCTGTAGTGTCATTTACAAATATCTTCTCCCATTCTGTGGGCTGCCTCTTAGTTTTTTTGACTGTTTCCTTGGCTGTGCAGAAGCTTTTTATCTTGATGAAGTCCCACAAGTTCATTTTATATTTTGTTTCTCTTGCCTTTGGAGACGTGTCATGAAAATGGTTGCTTTGGCCCATGTCGTATAGGTTGCTGCCTATGTTCTTCTCTAGGATTTTGATGGATTCCTGTCTCACATCGAGGTCTTTCATCCATCTGGAGTTTATCTTCGTGCATGGTGTGAGAGAGTGGTCAAGTTTCATTCTTTTGCGTGTAGCTGCCCAATTTTCCCAGCACCATTTATTGAAGAGACTGTCTTTTTTCCACTGGATGTTTTTTCCTGCTTTATCAAAGATTAGTTGCCCAAAGAGCCGAGGGTCCAGTTCTCTATTCTGTTCCATTGGTCTATGTGTCTGTTTTTGTGCCAGTACCATGCTGTCTTTGTGATCATAGCTTTGTAGTACAGCTCGAAATCCAGCATTGAGATGCCCCCAGCTTTGTTTTTCCTTTTCAACAGTTCCTTGGCGATTCGGGGCCTTTTCTAGTTCCATACAAATTTAAAGACTATTTGTTCCAGTTCTTTGAAAAATGTCATCAGTATTTTGATTGGGATAGCATTGAAAGTGTAGATTGCTCTGGGTAGCATGGACATTTTAACTATGTTAATTCTTCCAATCCATGAGCATGGAATATTTTTCCATCTTTTTGTGTCTTCCTCAATGTCTTTCAAGAGTGATTTATAGTTTCTAGAATATAGGTCCTTTACGTCTCTGGTTAAGTTAATTCCAAGGTAACGTATGGTTTTTGGTGCTATTTTAAATGGGATGGATGCCCTAACTTCTCTTTCTCCAGTCTCATTATTCAGGTATAGAAATGCAACTGATTTCTGAGTATTGATTTTGTATCCCGCCACATTACTGAATTGCTCTATAACTTCTAATAGTTTGGGAGTGGA
>NW_024427107.1:53667437-53693865 GCF_017311325.1 Ursus maritimus | reverse complement strand
TATGATGTGACGTGGTGTAGGTTTGTCGTGGTTGAGCTTGGGAGGGGTCCTCTCTGCCTCTTGGACATGAATGTTGGTTTCCCTTGCTAGATTAGGGAAGTTTTCAGCTAAAATTTGTTCAAATATCTCTTCTAAACCTCTGTTTTTCTCCACCCCCTCAGGGAGGCCGATGATTCTGACATTGGAACGTTTCATTGAGTCAGTAATCTCCCATAACCTACATTCCTGAGCGTGGATTTTTTTGAGTCCAGATTCTATTTTAGCTTTTTCTTTTACTAACCCATCCTCCAATTCGCTGATACGTTCTTCTGCCTCATTCACCCTGCCGTCAGAGCCTCTAGTTTTGACTGCATTTGGCTTATAGAATTTTTAATTTCTGCCAGATTCGCTCTCATTTCCACCCTTAGAGATTCTATATTCTCATTAACATTTTTGTTAATACTTTTTTCAAGTCTACACGTTATCTTGACCATTGTTACTCTGAATTCCATTTCTGATAAATTGGTTATATCCATATCCATTAGTTCTGTGACAGAGGCCACAGACTCATTGTCTTTTCTTTGCTGGGGGGGATTTCTCCTTCTCGTCATTCTGATGAGGAGAGGTTGCGGGGTTGTCCAGAGCCCAAATTATTGATCGGGACCCAGGCTGTGCGCCTTGTTTTATAGGGATCTTAGGTATGTGGGCTTCTTGATTTTTCAGCCTCCCTTCTGGGGGAGGGGCCTGCCACACTGATACGCAGGCAACCCTGTTTGGGTAGAGTCTCCGTGTCCCCTGCGAGGGGGGATGGGGATGGGCACACTGTGAGCCGTTCTTTCCAGGCTTTTGTTCTCTGGCAGCTTTCCCTGGTGGTTTGCTATGCCTCTTCTGAGAGTCAGAGCAGCAGTGGCCGAATCTCAGCCTCTGTCTCAGAACAGAGGGATCGCGGACCATTCTCCACTGATGTTCTGGCCGCTTTAACTCTGTTTCTGTTGGTGCTGCTCAACCCTGCAGTGTCCCAGTATGTGCGCCCCACACCTGGCATCCCAGCCCTCACTTCCAGGGCTGGCGCATCTCTGTCCTTTGTGTTTCTAACACAGCCAGCCACCAGCCGCCCACGTGCGCTCCCGGAGCTCCCGGTCTCAGTCTGGTTCCAGTGAGCGCACCAGAGCTCCGTTTCAGTCTGGTCACGCGCGTTCCCCGGCTCACGGTCTCTCTCGCCGGTGCCGGTCAGCGAGTCAGCCCTCTCCCCCGTGCAGGAGGCTACTGCTTCCCAGCGCCTGAACGTGGCAGCTCTCTCCCCCTTCCATTTATCTTCTGATATCTGTGCGCGGTTTCACATCTCCCTGCTTCATAGCTCAATACTCAGTGCTGGAGATATTCATTTGTAGAGATCCAGAAATATTTTCCTATGCGTCAGGCTGATTCTGTGGATGTTCAGGCTGGTTGGTACCTATCCAACTCGACTCAGGGGACCGGCTGAAAAAGGGGTCCCCTACTCCTCCGCCATCTTAACTCAGAATCAGAACTTTATCTTTTTATCTCTGGTCATGCATCTTCACTTGTTCCCTTCACTTCATATACATTCCTTTAGCATGAACTTTGGTTTTCTCCTATAAGGGCTTTTTAAAATATGCTATTTCCAGAAATAACTTTAGCTACAGAAGATAATTACTACCCTCCTTTTCTTGTTTTTCTAGAACATAGAAAGTCAGTCCCCATCTACTCTCAAAACAAGAGAAACAAGTCATTAAGAAGGCATTGTCTACTTTACATCCCCTCATCCAGTGCATTGCTCTGCTGTTGGTTTTTTTTTTTATTTTCTGTATTGCTTTCCTATGTTGTCCTCTCTGAAGGCAGAAGTCAGATCTAGTTTTACAGTATTGAATACCTATCTTGCATCCAGTAAGCATGGAACAAAAATTTGTAACAGACAAAATGCAATTTTTTAATAATTTTAAAAAAGAGTATTGATAGATGAGATTACCTATGATTTTTTCTGAGGAAAAATACACAGTTATCTATGTTACCATAGTTGAAGTGTGGTAAAATGATGAGACAACTGGGCCCATTTGGTAACAGATTGCAGCAACTCGGGGTACTGATTCCCTCCCTACACCTCAAGGTCTACTTTTTGTGGTTGTTCTTGCTTCTTCATTTGTTTTATGAATTGTCTGGGTTATTTTAGTAGTCTATTTAGTGAAGTGTGGAGTCCTCAGAGTTATTCCTCGGAGGTCATAGCCTTGAGTATGTGCAGTCACCCTAGGATGAGAGTGGTTTTAGCAGGGTCTTCTTTGACCCTCTCTTTCCTTCATCTCTGTTACACTGTCTGCATCATTGGATGTTATGCCCAGCCCATTAAGCTCCCCTAATTGCAAGTAGATTGTTTCCATAGTGCCTGGCTGTACATTGCTCATCTGTCAGATCCAATTAAATGTGAGCACTGCTAGTTTATGAGTCCAGTCTTTGCAGTTTGTTCTGACTCCTGGAAGTTTCTTCTTAACTATCTCTTTTCCTAGTTCTTCTTGGTGAAATGGTTGGCCTGTGGTTGAATCTGTACTTTACTAAAACACTCTTTTTTTTCTTATGAACTATGGCTCCTTCTGGAAAAATAATCTAAGCAACTACTCTTGGTGTTAGAGATTGGTGAAGGGAGTGGGTGCTCTGGTGTTCCCAGTTTTCTTCTCCTGTCTGGAACCTCTGGCTTATGAGCATGCTGAGGAGAGAATGTTTGGAGCTGTCATATTTTGGGCCTGCCATGTCTGGGATCGAAGCCCTGTCCCATGGGTAGAGGCTCAGTGGAGAAAGGGAGTCCTGGATCTCTCAGCTTCACTGACCATAAATTTTGTTTTGTTTTTCAGCTCTGCTTTTTTCACTTGGGAGTGGGTCTGTAGAACTCCTCATTCTGTTCACATCCTGGAAGTGGAACTTCAACCCACTGTGATTCTTATTTTAGTTACTGTATTTTAGCTATAAAATTTCCCATTTTGTTATATTTTTAATACATCTGTATTTCTTTGCTAAGGCTTTCTATTTTGAAATTTGTTTCAAACATGTTAATAGTGGCTCACTGAGGCATTTTTATTATTACTGGTCTAAAATCTTTGTCATGATTCTAATACTGTCTTCTTGGTGTTAGCATCTATTGACTGCCATCTGTCCATTTAGTTTGGAAAACTTACTGGTTTTTGGAATGATGAATGATTTTTAATTGAGGCCCGAATATTTTATATTATATTCTGAAACTAGGGATCTTACTAAAATTTTCTCTTTTAGCTGGATTTCTCTAACAACCCAAGGGCTGAGGGTAGTAAGATATCACTTCCTGACTGCCAGGTTCGCCATTTAGCTTTTGTTGACCCAGGAGAGGCTCTGCCATGGCAGTGATGCTGGAAGTCATGCTCTGGCTCTCTACACTGTCTCCACTGACACTGTAGTGGGCTTGTTACATTACTACTAGGGGATAGAGAAAGTCCTGTATTTCTACAAGGTCTCTTTCCACATCACCCCAGTCATAGGAGACGGGTGCCTCATTACTGCTGGCTGGGAGGGGAAGTCCAGTCTCCCCATGTTGTCTCTACTAACACTGAGGTGGTGGGCTTTTTAGTGTCAGTGGGGATAAATTTTTTTACCTCCCTACTTCACCCTAAAAGTCAGTGTTGGGGCTCCTCATTCCAGCCCCTTCAGGATAGAAGTCTGGGTTTCCTACTCAACCTTGCTGGTGGGCTGGGGGTGAAAACAGCTTTTTCTGTAGTGTTTGGCTGTAGTAAAACAATTATTATCTAAATATCTTTTATCTTGCATGGCCGCCACATTTTTGACCTTTTGGCTATAGATAATAGGCTTTTGTTTGAGCTTGTTTTATCTGTTTCTACTGGTGTTTCTGAGTTGCCAGCTTTTAGGTCAGAGTCAAGATATATGAAAAAAATAAATAAATAACAGAAAGAATTTCCAAGCATGTTGTTCCTTGAGTCCCAAGGTCTCTACCCTGCCTGCCTTTTTCTTTCTACATTTTGACATCTCCTACTATTTGTTTAATATATTATTGCCAGGATTTTTAGTTATATTTAGCAGGAAGAATAGGAATACGTCTACTCCCATTTTTTGAGAACTATTCATTCATTCTTATGAGTGGGAAATATTTTAGGGCCACAATCTGTTAACTAGGTAGGTTTGAGGATACTAGCTGCTACTGAATTGGCTGTAGGTCTATTTTTTATTATTATATAATCCTCAGGAACTTTTATCATCTTGACATTTGACAAGATATCATGCTGGTTTTCATTATTTGTCACTGTTTATCAGTACCACCTTAAAATTCTACTTTTCTTTGTTCCTATTATTCTCGTTTTCTTGAGAAATGAATTTTCCCCAAATGAATCATTCAGTGTTCCTCATTTATCTTTAGAAATAAAGAATATTTGAAAATGAGAGTTTAGAAATATTTCTAATGAAATTGAGGTCCAGATGATATTCTAATTTTCTTGGATCTTTCTAACATATTTTTACAGACTGTATTTTAGTGGCCCCCTTTTCCTGAGATCAACCAAAGCATATTGTCGTTGCCTAAAATTCTATCTTCAATATCAAAGGTACTCAAAAAGTGCCTTAATTCCAACTTCATCACCTTATTGTCTTTATATACTTTTCCATTAGGTAGTCAGGATATTCCATCTAAAGTGCAAATCTTACCATCCTATCTTTTTATGACACCCTTTCATGAATCCTCATTGATTTTATGATTCAGTCCCTATTTCCTAACATGTTATACAATATTCCCCATAAATATATTTTGCATAATCAATTGCTTATTTGGAGCTCAATTCTGAGCTCCACATTTCTGAAAATTTTTGGCAGTTCTGTCATAGTATCAACTCTTTGCCTTTCTAAGTCATGCTAACATTTAAAGACTGGGCATAATTCCCTCTAAACAAACCTGTTAACCTCATCCCCCAAATTTGGAGATATATATGCACACCTTCTCTCTTTTCTCTCATGTCATGATGGTAGTTTCTATATTATTACATTTAACAAATAAACTCTATCTTTTTATAATGTATATATAATTCAGTGTCTGTTGCATTGAAGGCAGTCAGTATTTCTGAAATGAATGAAAACAGTATTAGAAAAAAATTACCTATAAAATGACTTGAAAGTCAACACTCATGTTATCTATACCTGAATACCAATAGCCAACTACTAGAAGATTGTTTTGAAAATCTTATTTAGATCTGAGCCGTATTTTCTTGCCACTTTTGCCAAGCAGCTCCAAAAGTGCCTCTCAATAGTTTTGAACAATAAATAGTTTTTGGAAAATGATATGTTAGAAATCATTCCAAGGCAATTGTTTTATCAATGTTGAGTAACAGACAAAGTTCTCAATGTAGGCCCACAACTGGTGGGAAATCTGAAGGGCATGATAGAAGGAATTCTGAAAGATAAAAGGTTACTCAGTTTGTATAAAGCTATTGAATCTGCTGACCAAAAGGCAAAGAGGCAGTATTGCCAGTGGCAGGAGTAGTCTGGGAGAAATAGCAGAAGCTTCAAGAAGCACTGTGACCAGCAGTGCATGCTAATCTTGTCACAATTTGTCAAATATTCCCTGTCAGAGATCATTTTCTACAATTTGAAAATATCATGACATTTTGGATTGAATTACAGGACTCATTTCTAGCTTACTCTTGAACATCCTGAATTTATGGATTGATGTGATATATTTCTGACCTGTAGTTTTTCTTTCTTTCTTTCTTTCTTTCTTTCTTTCTTTCTTTCTTTCTTTCTTTCTTTCTTTCTTTTTTTGTTGGTCATATGAGTAATGTCAAACTTTATACAATCTACTAAGCTCAGAAAAGGAATTCCAGGCTCCATTTGTTCCTGGTAAATTTTAAATTCTTACTCATTACAACATCATTTTTCTAGGATAAAATTCAAGCTTGGGATATACTGAATATCCATGTAAATTGTGAAAAGAATAACATAGATAATTAAAAATTACACATTGATAAATTTTCTGTTAAAAATAGCATTAAGTCTTAGAAACCATTACTTCCTACCCCAAAATATTAAAACCTTTCTATAGCTGATGTAACACAATTCTCTGAAACACTCTTCCCAGTTTATTCTACCATTAGGATGAGGAGTATTGATCTTATTGGCTGCATACAAAGAGAACAGGAAGAGAATCAAAGGACTCTAAATCCGTAAATATATTATTAACTTCTGCAATACAAAGAATAGATGTATCTGCATTTTAGTGTAGAATTGATCATTTAGGTCAAGTCAATATGAAATTACTAAAGTATACTGCTTATTCATAATTAGACACTGCCCTTAAAGAGTTTCTAAAAGTTTTTTTTTTTTTTCAAGATAGAATCACTGAATTTTTATAGAGAAAAAAGCTATTAAATCCACTTAGGGAAGTATATGTACATTGTACTTTTGTTTTAATGCATTTAAATAGCTTGAGATTTTTACTTCAAAAAATTTTTTTACACTCTCATTACTGTGTCTGAGAAATTAGGTATTAAAAAGGGATATTGCAGTTAATCTAAAGGTTACTATAATTTCCTCAAATTCAATCAGTAATCCTTGAAGAGCACAATCTTGCTTTTTTGTTGCATATGTCTTTATTAGTAATAAACTCTTAATGAATAAGGCATGTGTTGATCAACAGACAAATGAATTTTAAATTGAATAAACATGTCACAAAACTAAAAGTCTAAGTGACATATTTATCTAAAACCTTGAAACATGAATAAAATTATAATTATAGGTGTATGCATTGACTGAAGAAAAGAATATTGGTCTATTTTGAAGTTGCCATTTGTAAGTATATTTTTTAAAGTTTTTATTTAAATTCCAGTTAGTTAATATACAGTGTAATATTAGTTTCAGGTATGCAATGTAGTGATTCAATAATTCCATACAAAACCCAGTCTCATCACAAGAAGTGCCCTCCTTAATCACCACCACCTATTTCACCCATTTGCCCCCAACTACCTTCCCTCTAGTAACCATCAGTTTTCCCTCTATAGTTAAGATTCTGTTTCTTGGTTTGCCTCTCTCTCTCTCTCTTTTTTTGTCCTTTTGCTCATTTGTTTGTTTCTTAAATTCTACATATGAGTGAAGTCATATGGTATTTGTCTTTCTCTCACTGATTTACTGTGCTTAACATAATGCTCTCTAGCTCCATCCATGTTGTTGCAAATGGCAAGATCTCATTCTCTTTTATGGCTGAGTAATATTCCATTGTATATATATACCACTTCTTTATCCATTCATCAAGGCGGGCACTAGTGATGAGCACTGAGTGTTATAGGTAAATGTTGAATCACTAAATTCTACACCTGAAACGAATATTATACTGTATGTTAACTAACTGGAATTTAAATAAAACCTTGAAAAAAAATGAGCAGAAAACAGAAATAGACGTTTTTCCAAAGAAGATACACAGATGGCCAAAAGACTCGTGAAAAGGTGCTCAACATCACTGATAATTAGGGAAATACAGATCAAAACTATGTCACCACACACCTGTCAGAATGGTTAAAATCAACAACACGGGAAACAACAGGTGTTGGTGAGGATGTGTAAAAAAAGGAACCCTCTTGCACTGCTGGTGGGAATGCAGACTGGGGCAGCCACTCTGGAAGATAGATGGAAGTTTGTCATTTGTTAATATTTTAAAATGTTTGCTTTGGAAAGAAAAATCAAAGAAAGGTAGAAGTAGCAATCATGACATAGAACACAGAAAAAAATATATTATTTATTCAGAGGATTTTAACCTTTATAAACATTTATTTTGTTATGTATCTGCATTATTTGCAAATATTAAAATGGTGATTCTTAGTTAATACATTATTACTATTAGAGTATTCCATAAAGACTTCTAAATCTATAGAGCATTCAGCTCATAAATCTAGGTGATAAAATTTACTAAAAGAGGTAATCTTTCAAGTGCCATAATTCTGTTAGTAAGCAAAATAAATGAGGATTTTTTTCACCCAGACTGTAAGAAAACTGTCTTCATGAATCTCTAGTGTTAAATTGTGTTTGTAAATTATAAACTTGTAGAATTTGTAAATCAAATCATAAATATGGCTTTAGTTTCTACATATAATTTATTGGTAATGTAAATGTGACATTATGGTCTTTACATCAGGTGAAATTCATTTTTTATAAGCCATATATATGTGTGTTTATTATGTATAATTACGGTTACTAGAATTTTTTTAGATTTCATTTTCTTCATTCCCTCTAGATTGATTTTAACCTTACAGTTATTGATAATTTAAAGGAGCCATAGGGAAAGTGACTCACAATTAAAATGCTTCACATCAAAATAGTTCTCAAAATTAGAAGACACTTAAAGCATCTGTAAGATGAGAATAAAAGTACATGATATTGTGGCTTCGTTTTATTTTTTGATCAAATATATACATATCACCAAGCATTATGTGTGTCTTTCCATAGTATGAAAAACACTTTAAGAAAATATATTTTAGGTTTGGCTTTAGAAATTTTCATAGTTTAAATGTATATGATGAAATACATCTATTTTATCAGTTTAGAATTTTACACTATCTTAAGCTGCTCATACAAAATTTAAAATCAGGAGGACATTTTGATTAGTAATTGAAAATCGTTACTATTGGATTTTCATGTCTATATTGTTATGATTGTATATTTTTTCACCTTTACACACACCTTATTAGTAGCCCAGTGAATCACAAACATTTTTACGATTTTGAAAAACTTTAACTTTTAAATATATCTCTAGAGATGTGTTGTGTTCATCTGGCACATTTCTGAGATAATTGACCTGCAGAGATAGTTATAGAAATGCTTGTAAATTATTTTGAAAGTACTCTGTATTTTAAATAAACTAAATGAAAATGCTCACGACACTTTTATTGTCAAATCAGTGAAACAAAATGGGCATGGTACTTGTAGGCAGTGACATTTGATTTTTCCCAAGCTGTCAATAATTAATTGTGTAAATATTTCCAACCACTTCATACATTAACTGTTTGTAGATTGAATGAATGAATGAAATAAACTGTTCAGAGCGTTTACTGAAGGATATAAAAAAAAAAAAAAAAAAGAAAGAAAGAAAGCTTTTCCTGTAAGGGTATTATTGAATTAGCTCTGTGTGTGGGGGGTGTGTGTGTGTGTGTGTGTGTGTGTGTGTGTGTTAATCCATCTTTAGTTCTTCATCTGTCAATGGACATTTAGGTTGTTTCCATGTCTTGGCTATTGTGAATAATGCTGCAGTGAATATGGGAGTGCAGGTACCTTTTTGAGATAGTGATTTCATTTCTTTCCCATATATACCCAATAGTGGGATTGCTGGATCACATGGTTGTTCTATTTTTAATTTCTTGAGGAACCTCCATACTCTTTTCCATAGTGGCTGAACCACTTTACATTCCCAACAGCTGTGCACAAGGGATCTCTTTTCTCCACATTCTCCCCAAAATTTATTTTGTATTTGTTTTGTTTTGTTTATTTTTTTAATAATAGCCATTCTAAGAGGTGTGAGATGGTATCTCATTGTGGTTTTGATTTGCCTCCCCTAATATTAGTGATGTTGAGTGCCTTTTAAAAATGTACGTGTTAGCCATTCATATGTCTTCTTCAAAAAAAAAATGTGTATTCAGATCTTCTTTTCATTTCTCAGTTAGATTGTTTTTTTTGCTACTGAGTTGTATAAGTTCCTTATATATTTTAGATATTAACCCATTATGACATGTATGATTTGCAAGTATTTTTACCCATTCCATAAGTTACCTTTCCATTTTCTTGACCATTCCCTTTGTTATTCAGAAGCTTTTAATTTGATGTAGCCCCATAGGTTTATGTTTGCTTTTGTTGCCTATGCTTTTGGTGTCCTATCCAAAAACTCAGTTTAGACTTATTTTTTTTTTAATTATTATATGCCACCCTAGGCTATAGGCAAAAAGAGAAAGGCAAAATAAGGTATCTTAGATCTTCTTTGTATTCAGAGACCTACCTCTCTCAAATCACCTTTTCATTCAAATAATGAATGCCAAATTTGTTTTTCATACGCTTCAATGTCATCAATAGTGTTAATGATGCAACATTTCTTAAAATAGTGTCCTACTATTCTCTCCGGGATTATCTTCCAAGCAGCAATGACAACTATTTGTAAGCTTGAATATGAGTGTGTATATATATATACACACACACACACACACACACACACACACACTGAAAACTATGGTAGGTCTTGATCACTGTCTGGGCAATAGCAATTAAAGCATGCATTCCCATTTCAGAGTCATTAAATTGTCTTAGAATCAATGAGATAAGGAGTTCATGCTTTTTTTTTTTAATATGTGCTGAATTAAGTTCATTTCTTCATATGTTTAACAGTGTTCTTCTGATAACATGCCGCTTGCAAATAAAAGTGCTCCAAGTAATCAAATAATGAGCCCATAAACAAGCACAATTTAGAAGTCTTAATTCACTGAGAACCCTTTCATCTTGTTATCTTAATAATCTTTAATGATGTCCTAACTCATTCAAAGACAACACTGAAAGATATTGAATGCTGTGAATGTTCATAATATCTCATAATTAGAGAGACACCTGTGCTAAATAAAGTTGTAGTAAACAACTTTTCACTTTGTTAATGGCTCTATGTTCAATTTATTCTCTGCAGTAATTTACTGGTTTCCAATTATGATGAAGTGTAAAGCATACTAGCAAATTGTTTCCAGAATACTTAAAAGAGTTCATTTGGTTTAAAAACATCCCATTTCTTTAAAATTTATATTTTTACATTTCATTTTTCTAAAAATAACTTGTATTTGACTATTTGGTGACAGTAAGCCAGTGGTAATGGTCCATGGTATCTTAGAAAACCAAGTTTTTCAGTTTACACTAATATTTATGAAAAATATTATGTAATTGTGAAATAAATACACTTTTCTATATTTAAAAGGCATAAAAATATAAAAATATTTGTTTAACTTTTTAAATAAGTGATTTATAGAGACTCCAAGCATATGAAAGTACATTCGCTGATATATTCATTCGATTTTGAAAGATAAATGAACTATTTTAAAATAACATTTTTTATATACAAGGTTAATGCACAAGGCTGACCCTTTATAATACCTAAGAATGCTTTATATTCCAAAATATGTTGAAAAGAACAACACAATTTGCCTTTGCGTTTTTATAATCAGGGTAATTTCTTATTGGTGTATTTTGAAAAAAGTCTGTGATTTTTAACCTTGGTAGCCTTATTCATTCTCAGTTATGTTATATGTTAAGCCTATTCTATCTCTGTGTTTCAAATGGAAGAAAAATGAGTTTGTGGATTGAAAACAATAGCAATTATTCCTAGATAAAAAATAAGTCAAAGACAGACAAAACAGCAGCATCATTATGTTGATTTGTGAATATGAAGTACGATAATAGTGGGAGGAACTAGAAGATTTCTAAATATATGGATCTTCTTTGTTCTAGACCTACATTTTATAAGAAAGGAAATTGTCTTTATCTTTTCCAAAAAGGTGAAAAATCTAGAGTTTATTTGCAAACTCTGACATCATGTGAGCATGTGTGTGCATTCTCCTGTCCTCACTTTTATGTCTTCCTCCCAAGTCTCCTAATCCATTTTTTGAGTGATTAAGTGCCAGGATGCATTTAAGTGTTAAAAAATAAAATCTTAGATTTCTATCTAATCGTAAAGGAAGTTCTCTGAGGATAATTATGAAATTAAATTGCCACAGGAAAACTCTAGATACAAAAACAATGTGGTTAGAAAACCATGTAAAGATGGATTCCTGTCTCACATTGAGGACTTTCATCCATTTTGAGTTTATCTTTGTGTATGGTGTAAGAGAACGGTCCAGTTTCATTCTTCTGTATGTAACTGTCCAATTTTCCAAGCACCATTTGTTGAAGAGACTTTTTTCCATTGGGTATTTTTTCCTGATTTGTCCAAAGATTAGTTGACCATAGAGTTGAGGGTCCACTTCTGAAGTCTCTATTCTGTTCCATTGATCTATGTGTCTGTTTTTGTGCCAATACCATGCTGTCTTGGTAATCACTAAGATGGGCATGTGTTGTGATGAGCACTGGGTTTTTTGTTTTTTGTTTTTTTTTAAGATTTTATTTATTATTTATGTGACAGAGAGACAGCCAGTGAGAGAGGGAACACAGCAGGGGAGTGGGAAAGGAAGAAGCAGGCTCCCAGCGGAGGAGCCCGATGTGGGACTCGATCCCAAAATGCCGGGATCACGCCCTGAGCCGAAGGCAGACGCTTAACGACTGCGCTACCCAGGCGCCCCCAGCACTGGGTCTTATATGCAACTAATGAATCATTGAACACTACATCAAAAACTAATGATGTAATATATGGTGGCTAACAACAAAATAAATAAATAAATAATAAATAAATAAATAAATAAATTTAGAAAAAGAAGATAATGTAAAGAATATATAAATGTGTGCATATAATGTAAAAAATGTATCTATCTATCATCTATCTATCTACCTATCTATCTATCTGTGGAGAGACAGAGACAAAGAAAGATATGTTCCTTAATTTTATATTCAATGCTGACCTTCTAAATGTTTGAAAAGCACATCATGGTTTACTTCTTTCACTTCTCTAGCAAGATTCACTCCCAGGATGACTTCATTAAGCCACATGATTTAATTTCCATCTTACGTTGATCCAATAATATCTCAAACATGAACCTTTTTTTGATCTCCAGTCTCCTACTCCAAATATTTACTTGATCTTCCCTAAAACTTAACCCCTCAAAATTCTTTATTTGCCATTCCCCTCAACCTGGTCTTTCAGAATTTTCCATATCAATAAGTGACACCACCGCCCTTCCAGTTGCTCATCCAAATGAAAGTCATCCTTTATACATCTTTACTTTTCTATAACCTCCACAACTGATCACTCAATAAGTCCTTTTCAAGGTCTATGTTGAATTTTTTCCATCTCTCTCCTCCTCTTTATTCCAAATTAACAACTTTGCTTAAATTATTCTTCTTTATTTATTATTAATCCCTTTATGCAATTATTTTATTTCCTTGCCTTTCTTCTTCTTTTTTTTTTTAATCACTTATAACCCCAATGCTAAGACTGGTATCTAACACATAGTTGGCACTCAATTTTAATATTGAATTAATTAATACGTTTATGAATTAAAAATAGCAGGATTTGTCTGTTATACAATTTTATTAAAATTTGAACACAGCCTTTGCTTTTTTCTTAATCATTATTTCAAAGAAAGTCGTTAGAATAAATCTAAACTCCACAACTAGTAGAATGCTAGTCAGCACCTTTATTATGCAGATTAGATAATTTCCAAAGTCTAAAGTACTAGATTCACATATAAATTCCATCATATGTTATGTGTAATTCTAAGCAAGTAATTTCACCTTAATATACAGTTTGTTCATTTGTAAAATGGTGTTCTTAATGATGTTTGTATATAGTTCAGCGTGAGAAAGTTATAAGAATTAACTGAAATAATTCATTTAAGGTACTTAGTACCATGACTATAAATTTTAACCACCTATGTCTAAACAGCTTATGTATTTGCCTCTATGCTTGTAACTTGTAAGTCATTACTCCTCACATCCTCACACTGCATCCCAGAGGGTAAGCTATAACAAAATAGCTATGGATAGTTAGGAAGAAGCTTCGAACAATCTGGAGTAAAAGTGAAATGTGGTAACAAGGGTATATCAGCATTCTCAGAGACAACTGAAATAATTGGAAACTCTCACAATTATATAGGCTGTAGGTTTACTGCATATGGAGATGAAAATAAAAGGTGACCAGAGAAAGATAGAAGAGTGGTGGACATTAAGGCTGCATGCATTGAAAGAAACATTTTTAAAATGTCATGAATTTGTGTGCACATATAGTAATATATTTCCTGAATGAACAATCTGAAAGAACTAACTGTATACCTTAGAGTTTGACATGCTTGAAACATATACACTAGAAGAGAAAAATTATATAAATATCTATTGAAATATCAGGATAATAAAGGAACATCAAAGACCGAAGCTATACTACATTATTATAGGCACAAAGTCCTTTTTAACTGTAGGAACTACAGGGAGAGGAGGCAAAAATTTGGTGTCTTCAAAGAAATAATTTTCCTACTGAGATTTAATCTGTATATCAATACATAATGATTTTCAGAAGGTAGAAGCAAACCTAAGAGAAGTAGAATAGCTCTAAGCTAGCAATATTTGAATTAACCTGATTTAATATATTACTATCTAAATAATGAATATAACAATCAGAAAAGAAAGGAGAGCTAGGTAGAGAATAGTCTCAGCATAAGAGTGGCAGTTCTCTTTCAAGCAATGTCCAAAGAAGAGTGTCCTCCATCCAAAGGATTTAATATCCCTATTCAGGCTATTTTGTTGTTGTTGTTATTAAAGGTTTAATTCATTATTTGCCCATGCCTATCTTCACTAGGTATAATTCCATGCTGTATCAAAACACATTCTAGATAAAATTTGGTAGTTGGTTTCCCATAGAACCTCACTTGCTGAAAGAAAAAGGCAGCCAACCAAAGGACCTTGAGTTTCAGGTACTCTTGGAAATACCATGTCTCATTCTAGCATCAGCCAGTTGGTTGAGAATGCAACCAGTGAAAGGTGTATTGTTTATTTCAGTGAGAAAATTTGTAGCTTCTGAGTTTACAAGATCAAAAATAAGTTTATAGGGATTCTTGGGTGGCTCAGTTGGTTAAGCATCTGAATCTTGATTTCAGCTCAGGTCATGGTCTCACGGTCTTGAGAGGAGTCCTGCCTCAGGATCCAAGCTCAGTGCAGAGTCTGCTTGGGATTCTCTCTCTCCCTCTCCCTCTGCCCCTCCCCCACATGCACACGTACACGTACACTTTCTCTCTCTCTCAAATAAATAATTAAATCTTAAAAAAAATAAAAATGTTTATAAAGTCATGCCATCTGCTGAAGCCAGCATGTAGACATTCACTCATAGAGAACTTGTCAATATTCTTCTGCCAAAGACCACCAAATACATACTATAGTTAAACAAGGTAAATTTACTATTCATTTCAATGAGGGAAAACAACGTACAAGATGGGGAATCATGGGGTGGGTGTCTTAGTAAACAAATATTACAAAGAATATGTTAAAGATTTGGGCTTTGGTTGGGTAATTTTGGGGAGAGCCTAAGGAAGCAGGGTTTCACTCTAGATTGTTGTCAGAAAGCTGGAGAAAGTTTATCATTGTGTATCTCAAAATTATCTATAAGCAAGACAAACTGGAAGAATAAAATTGTAACTGATCTAAAAATAGCAGTTACCCATTTAGTGAGAAAGGAAGATGTTTGGTATTTTGTGGGCTACATAGTGCCCTTGTTTGAAGTAAATGCTTTGTGAGATTGTTTATCTTCAACAGGAGAATAATAAGGCTTAGCTGTAAGCATCAAATAAATGTGTAATGACATTGAGGTCTAGATGTGAGAATTAGATCCATTTCCAGAAGTCAGGGACTGTGTCTTTTCTTTATCTAATCCCAATAACATTTTCTAACCACTGTATTCAATTATTTTTTTTACATCAATCAGAAATCGCTATCAGGCTTTGAGCTTTATTTTTTTTTTAAGGTGACTTACTTTTCTTTTTTTAATATAATCTTCCTAAAATTGCTAAAGACAGAGAGCAAACTAGTAGACCCACAGAGACCAAGTCAATAGGTTTTTAAGAAGTGATTGATAAAAAAAAATATTACATTTTATAGATTTATCTACTTCTGGGGGTAGTCCTTTTGTGTGTCATATCCCTAATTCACTAATCAAAAAAAAAAACAATTTTTTCAAACATTTCAATAAATGTATGACAGATATTATCTTGGTAGGGTGGCTTACATTGGAACTGGCAAAATGTATTTTACACATATATATTTTAAGTCTTAAATCATAATAACCCCAGGATTATGAAGCCATATTACAGTTTATTTAACTGCATCCGTTCATCTACTAGAAAAGACTAGTGAAAAATCTCAACTACATTAATATGTTTTGTACTTTTTAATGGTTCTGCAGCCAAGCTCTATATTTGGAACAGTACTCCCCCACTCCTGGAGCTCTTGATTTAATTTTTTTTAAGATTTTATTCATTTATTTGAGAGAGAGGCAGAGAGCACAAGAGAGCCCAACATGGGGCTTGATACCAGGACCCTCAGATCATGGCCTGAGCCAAAGGCAGACAGAACCAACTGAGCCACCCAGGCACCCCTTGATTTAACTTTTCTGGTTAGATAGCTGAAATCAATATTTTATTTTTTAATCTCTTTAGGTGATTCAAAAATGCTACAAAGGTTAAGTATCCCTACACTAGATTAAATGTAATGTCAGTAATTTATTAGTATGTGTCTACTAATATGTTGATGCCAGATCTGAAGAGGAAACCAAGTAATAATATTTCTGATGAAGCCTAGATCATTAATTAGTCCTCATAAATTATATGTAAAAATATGCTAAGAAGTTAGAAAACAATGGGAAGGAATGCTTCAAACCAAATGTTGTAATGCAGAAATTTTAGAGCCTACTTCATGTCATGATGTTCCTTCCTTTGCCTCTTAATATAAAACACAAGTTAAAGGTTCTTTGTAGGGAAAAGCCTGTAATTGGAAACACGGTTGACTCTAAAAGGGTCAGACTCTAACAAGAGTTACATAATTCTTTAACATATCTTTGCACTCCATAAGCTTCCCCACACAATATTTTCATGGTTTCACCACTGTTGTTGTAATGTTTTCGATCTTGGATTTTGATCATCTGGAGATAGGAAGGGTATAATTGCAAACTGCCTTGCAACAAAATATTTTCTTTTTAGCCCACAGAATCTG
This sequence comes from Ursus maritimus, assembly GCF_017311325.1. Lineage (NCBI taxonomy): Eukaryota > Metazoa > Chordata > Mammalia > Carnivora > Ursidae > Ursus > Ursus maritimus. Next base: position 53,676,996 of record NW_024427107.1, on the reverse strand, counting down.
TGATAATTAACAACATAGACTGTCCATTTTCAGAGCCTCCTTTTATTTTCTCAGTTCTCAGATGAGACCAAAGAAATAAAGTATTCCATTCACTAAATTACTGTCATTCATTTGAGTCCAGTTGCAAGCCCCATCATGTTTTCCTACAAAATGATAATAGTCTATTGAGGAGATTAAAATCAGTTCATGATGTTATATAACCATTAACTGATGGATTGATTTTTTTTTATCCCGCCTCCTGATTGTATTTTGGACATTAAGTATTTAATAGTGCTTCTTTCAAAGTATGAATAAGCTTAAGGAAACCAAGAGAAACATAAATACAACAATTTCTGTTTGTTAATAAATTTAATATAAGATTTTGTTGTGAGTAAAATGGAAAGACTTGGAGGCCTCTATAACGATACTAAATGTCATATTCTCTTCCTCTTTTTTTTTTTTTTTTGTCCATAAGTTGGTTCATATAGTAGTATAAAAGCAATAGGTATGTTAAGATAGCTGGAATTCTAAAACATTGGAGGTTCAAAACACCTTAAATTTTATCCATTCCACCCCCTCATTTAAAAAAAAAAAAAAGTAGACACATCAAGACATGCTCAAATGGAAAGAGTATCTCTTCTAATGTTAGAGAGGAGCTCTAAATAGCACTTCAAGAACAGGAGCAAAAGTATGTCAGGCAGGTATAGCCTTGTGCTTTGATTTGAGAATATTTGGGGGAGAAATACTTTAAAGCCAACCCATTGTCCTACTTCAGAAACAAATGCAAAACACTTTAAGGAGTTTAGTTCATGCCCCAATTGGCCAAACTATTCAGCTGTGGGAGAACAGTTGAGGATCAAAACTGCTTTGGGCCATAATGAATAATGAGTGAGCGAATGGACTAATTAATAACGCCATGACAGTATAAGTCACTTCACTGGAGCTTAAATTTTGGATGCCAGGAGCTGCAGAAAAGTGATTAATATTCACTGTATAAGGTCAATAAAATTTATTTTTAATATTAGGGAATCCAATTTTACACTTTATAAGCAGAGAAGGAAGGTAAGATTAGAGAAGTTTATAATAACAGGGAAACAATTACAATGCAATTTATATACTCTGATGGGAAAAATAATGGGTCTCATTTTTATAGAAGCAAGTTCAAAAGGATAATTTTTTATTTCACACATAAAATATTTAAAAATTTAAAGTGACATGGTGAATGTCATATGTTCTACACAATTGTCATTAGTAATCAAGCTCGAGACACATTGACTTATAGGCTTAAATTTTATATAATGTGGATGTATGTTCAAGGTCTAATCCATTTAATAGAAATATAATACTTGAGATTAAACAAAAGTTCTGTTTATCAAGCACGTAGACAATTACTATTATTTCTTCTTATTTTCTTTCCATATCTCCTCAATTTCTTACACTCCATATTCATCAAGATCAATAAGCACATAGTATAGTATTTGATCCTCACCTTCTACAACAGTTATGTTCAAGGTTATGTTTAAGGAAGTTTCTCAAAGCCTCACCTACAGACTGAGATTCTCTCTCACTCTTCCATTCTCTCTCTATCCATATGTCTTTCTCTATTTCTGTTTTTCTGTCTTTCCCTTTCTCATAATATTATGATAAAAAGCAAAACACAAAAACAAAAGCTGAAAATCCAGATAAAAATCATACATTTTATTAATCAACTCTATATATTGGCATCATAAAAATTAAGTCTCATCTTCTTTAGGCAACATTTCAGTTTTTCATTCCTAGACAAACTTCATGGAATCTGTTTCTCTTTCTTAGTTACAAAGTAAAAATTATGTAGCAGCTAAGAGGCAAACAACTGGGTCTTTCATCATCAAAGCCTAATTGACCATGAATACTCTAATACTTAAATGGTTATAGCACACCAAAAGAATATGCATCTATTTTCAAATGTATTTTTCTAAAAATAGAATTATTAAAAGTAGTTATGTTGGTATTAAATAATAACTGTCTTCTTGAAATGCATAGCACTTACTATTTGAATCATTCAGTAACATGCATTGAGGGCCATGTATGTTATAGGCTCTGAATATAATTTCTCAAATTCCTTAATCTTATTTTTATAATATCTCTAAGTTTTATATCTTCTTTCTTCACCTAAAATACAAAAGAATCTCATTTCTTTCCCAAAATTAATCTTCCTAGCAGTGACTTTCATCTCATCACTTTTTGTTTTATGCAGGAAATTGATCTGTAAATTATTATTTCACATTTTCATTTCTAATCCTTCTGTTTCAAGTAGATACATCCTTTGTGTTCTTAGCGCTTTCCAATGGATCCAAGCTTTACCAATCACCTAGTATTGCTGCACTTACAGAATTGAAAAAAATAAGCAATTATTTAAGTGTCAAATTGTAAATGAAATTTACACTGGAAAGCTAGAACTTCTCATCAGTTTGGATAATGATCTGTTTTTTGTTTGTTTTATGATCGTTGGTTTATTCTGGTGATAATGTGATGGGAGAAGTATCAAGACAGAACTTGAAATGAATTAGTCACTAAAACTCTTTATATTTTCAGTGGAAGTATACTTTGAACTGTACTATTAATGTTAGAAGGCAACATGGTATCAGTAAAAGTGTCCTAAATTTCCATAAATGAGATGACTTCTGTTTCTCTGAATATTTCTCTGAAATATTCTAAACCCAATAAGCTTCCTGTCTCAGAAGGAAGATCCTTTTCCTGACCACATCTTTATTTTGATAATAATAAAATATTTGTATTTTAACACTTTTTCCAGATTTATTTAGATATGTTTGACACGTAAAACTGTGTAAGTTGAAGGTGTCTAATGTGATGATCTGATACAAGTATATATCATGTGTTTACTACACTAAGATTAATTAATATATCCTTCACCTCACATGATTACCATATTGTTTTTGTTATGGTGAGAACATTTAAAACTTATTCTCATAGCAACTTTCAACACAGTACTATTAACTATTGTCACTATGCTGTACGTTAGATCCCTGGAACTTACTCTTCTTATAACTTGAAAGTTTATGCCCTTTGACCATCATCTCCCTATTTTCCCCATGCCCTAGCTCCTGAAAGCCTGTTTAATTCTCTGCTTCTGTGAGTTCAGCTTGTTAGAGTCTACATATAAGTGAGATCATACTGTATTTATCTCTCTCTGTCTGACTTATTTCACTTAGTATAATACCCTCAAGATCAATACATGTTGATACAAATAGAAAATTTTCCTTCTTTCTCATGGATGAATAATATGCCGATGGATAGATAGATAGATAGATAGATAGATAGATAGATAGATAGATAGATTATAGATGACAGCTTCTTTATTCATTCTTCTGTCCGTGGACACCTCAGATGTGTATATTGGCTATTGTGGATAATATCGCAATGAACATGGGATCACAGGTATCTCTTTGATATTCTATTTCTCTTCCCTTCAGATATATATCCAGAAGTTGCACTGCTGAATCATATGGTAGTTCTATTTTTAATTTCCTGAAGAACCTCCATGCTGTTTCTACAGTGGCTACGCAAATTTACATTTCTACCAACATTGCACAAGTGTTCATTTTTATCCACATGCTTACCAGCATTTGATATTTCTTGTCTTTTTGATAATAGCCATTCTAAACAGTGTGAGATGGTATCTCATTGTGGTTTTGATTTGCATTTCCTGATATTAGTGATGTTAAGTGCTCTTTCGTGTACCTGTTAGCCATTTGTATGTTTTTTTTTGTAAAAATGTCTATTTAGTCCCTTTACCCATTTTAATCAGATTTTTTTTGCTATTTAGTTGTATGAATTCCTTATTTATTTTAGATATAAATCCTTAACAAATACATAATTCGCAAATATTTTCTCCCATTTTGAGGTTGCCTTTTCTTTTAGTTTCTTATGCTGTTCACAGACTTTTTAGTTTGATGTAGTCCTTCTTGTTGGTTTTTGCTTTTGTTGCTTGTACTTTTTATCCAAAAAAATCTTGCCAGGAGCAATGTCAAAGAGCTTTTTTCCCTATTTTTAATTCTAATATTTTTATAGTTTCATTTATGTTTAAGTCTTTAATCCATTTTAGGTTATTTTTTGTGAATGGTACAAGAGAGGAGCATGATTTTATTCTTTTGCATATAAATATCCAGTTTCTGCAAACTCACCTATTGAAGAAACTATCCTTTCCACACTGACTATTCCTGACTCCCTTGTCAAATATTAGTTAAACATATATGTGAGTGTTTATTTCTGGGATCTCTAAAAATTAGCTCAAAGTGGATCATAGATTTAAGTAGAAAACAAAATAACATAAAACTTTGGTTATGGAGATAGGATGAATTAATCATTGCCCAGAATTTAGGGAAGAGTCCTTATATTATATCAAAAATATAATATATAAAATAAATTGATATGTTAAATTTTATCAAAATTAAAAACCTTTATTCTGAGAGACTCTGTTAAAAGGATTAAAGGCAAGCTACAGACTGGGAGAAATTATTTGCAGACCACTTATTTGTCAGAAGACTTGGATCTAGAATATATAAAGAAGTCTCAAAACTTAACAGTAAAAAAGCAAACATTACAATTAGAATATGAGCAAAAGACATGAATAGACATTTCACCAAAGAGGATATACAGGTTTTTCACGCTATCCCAAAATAGAGCATCCCTATGAAATCTTTTGTAATTCAAAATGGTGTAAAGTGAAGAAGCAATCACTATTTCATAAATGCAAAAATCCTTTCTGGATTTTTATCAGTTAGCAGAACTAGGTACTGATGTCAGTCTTTTAGAAAAGTGAAGTGGCATAATACGAACTTTTGGATAGTGAGGGAAACCTGGACTGATATCAAGCAAACACACGAAAAGAGATTCAATATGCAGACGTTAGGGAAAGGCAAATTGAAATCATAATGAGATTTCATTATATACTTATTAGAACAGCCAAATTTTTTTCAAAAAGTTGCAATACCAAATGCTGTGAGAATTCAGAAAAACAGTAACTCATAGAGTGCCGGTGAGACCTTGAGAGAGTACATCTACTTGGGAAAATAATGGGAGATGTTTTAAATGGTATTGATATATTATGATACAACCTAGCAATCATACTCTTGGACCTTTATTCCAGATAAGTAAAAACATATTGTAACTTTTAATATCTATATTAATTTGTAATATCTTGAAAGTAGACATATGTATTTTAGGTCAAGGACATTTTTATTACTAAGTAACGCAGTAACTACTTTGTTTCCACTTTCCCCAATTCTTCCATCTTCTGGGTTGATACAAAGAGAGCAAGGTAAATATCACCCTACAGATCATGATGAATGCACGGTAGGTTAGGAAACCAAAACTATAAATCTGAGAATTTATGTAGAAAAGCAATAGTCTCCCTCTCCCCAAACTCTGAGAGAAAAAGGGAAACCATTGCTTCTAATGTAAACAAATTCTCCATGGGATGAAAAGGGGAAAACTTATGAATACTTTCCCTTTGGACTGTAAATAAATGTCTCTAGGGTGAAAATAAAACCACAATCATCTAGTTTACAACCTATACAATGTATCCATGGCTCATCTTGCTTTGAAATGCAAACATTTACCACTGGAAAGTTAAATCTCTTATCCATCGGTAACTTCCAAGACTTCTTTGACCCATGTCTTAGTAAAGTCTGTTTGTAAAGCACTAACCATACAAAAACAAAAAGATATTTTCTCTACAATACCACATGTATGTCCACACAAAAACTTGTACACCTCTGTTCAAAGCAGATTTATTTGTAATAGCCAAAACCTGGAAATGAACCAAATGCCCTTCAAAGGGCAAGCAGTTAAGCAAACTGTTTGATACAACTTAGCAATTAAAAGGCGTATACTATTGACATACGCAATGAGTTGGTGGATCTCAAAAGAATTATTCTGAGTGAACAGAGCCAATATTGAAAGATGACATACTGTACGATTCCATTTGTATAACATGCTCGATGTGACAAAATTACAGAGGACGGGTTCTGTTACCAGACTACAGTTGGTCCTTCCTTTGGTGAGTCATAGACAGAGACCACACCAGGTGGAGTTGCCTCATGAAATCATCTTTATGTGCACAAGTAAGAAGACCACAGGGAATAATTTCCAAAGCTGTGACCCCCTCTCCAAATCGAGGGAAGCAAGCTCCTTTTATTAGGATTTGGGATGAATATGCAAAGGAGGATTTTGGAATTATAATGAGGCTGAGGTAACAGGCACTTTTGGCACTTTCTGATTCATCTGCACAGGCGTCACCCTCACATGCTTCTTTTTCTGTTCTACCAATTCAATTCTACCAATTCGTTTTTATCTCCTTTGATATATATATATATATATATATCCTTTGAGATATATATATCATATATATGATATGATATATATATATCATATATAATATATCATATGAGATAGATAGATAGATAGATAGATAGATAGATAGATAGATAGATAGATAGATGATAGATAGATAGAATTGCCTCTAATTTGCCTTTCGGATTGCAAGGCTCAAAATATTTACTATCCGGCCTTTTACAGTAAGAGTTTACCAATGCTTGACTAACCCTTCCATTTGAAGATTCTGTAAAGTCAGTTATTCCTTTCCAGGTTGTTTTTGTTTGTTTGTTTGTTTTTGGCTTTTTGTTTGTTTGTTTGTTTGTTTGTTTGTTTGCTTTTGGGGTTTTTTTTTTGGTTGTTTTTTTGTTTTTGCCAGGGGGGTGGGGGTTGTGTGGGATGGGAGATTATGTTCCTCCGATCTGTTTACCCATGAAGAATCTCTAATTTTTTTGTCTTAAATTATAAGCCTGGGGTTAATATACTAGTAACCAAATAATAAAATTAGACCTCTACTTTGCCCCTGCTTTCCCTGAGCTCTAAATTCTACCAATTATCATTAAGGAATAATTCTCTGACCTCTTGAGGGATTGAGTGGATGGTGTGGAAGGCTAAGCTCAAAGAATGAGCCACAGCAGTGGTGGAGATTTAGTGTTGAGCTGCTTTTTTCACAGACTTTCCTGCAATGATTAATTTCATAACCACACTTTATCCTTACCTTTTAAGGTTCTTAATATCCCTGTTGCTGAACTTTTCTGGGATTCTAAAGAAAGAATCAAGCTTCTTCTTGGTATTGTCTTCTGTGGGCAATGACTTTGCAGCATCTTTCACTCTGATAAGCAGCCAGTTATCAATTATCTATCTGCTTTCCATTTATAAAAATGTATTGACCTTTCTTATCAACTCTCATTCCATCCCCCTCTTTTTGTCCATAAGGAGTTATATCATTTTTTATTTATTTCCATATTTTAGTGAAATTTCATGACAGATTGGATATATTTTTTGTGATTATTTTTCCACATTTAATGAGAAATCCATTTCCTTACATTTAAAATAGCTAAATGTGTANNNNTAGGGAAGACTATTCTGGCTCTTATTACTTTTTTCTTTTCCTAGTGAATTAAAACATTTCATCACAGTGACTTCAGAGAGTAATCAGATGTTTTCTGTTTTTGCAGCTGATGTTAAACAAATGAGCCTAAAAGTCAAATGACATATAAATTTATATTGTCAGTCCTGGAGTAAAACTGAAAATCTCACTTGAAATAATTCTGTTACTGCTATCTAAAATTCAGGAGCCTGAAAAATTCATCACATTTTGTATGTGCGCTTCTGAGTCTATTTTAAAATTACAATGAGAAAATATATGGAATGATGTAAATCTTATATAATACTTATTCTACAAATAGAAGGCATCATTTTGCTATATTAGACTTTATTGCTTTTGGATTGATTAGATGCAGATATAAAAAAGGCAGAAAATGCAGAATGGGAGTAGTAACTGAAGTGGAAATTCAATGCAGACTCAAAAGGTTTTGCCAAATTTCCTTCCATTGCTCCTATCGTGCTCAGTGCCCTGGGGCTTTATGCTGTCTAAGCTACTCCATGAAAATGCTAGTGCACACTGAAGTGTAACTGCATGCTCAATTAGGCACAGAATTGTCAGTTTCAAGCAGCAAGTTAGACCCATCTTACTGAAAATGAACCCTACAAAACCTATCTTCTGAGGCAGATTTTACAGAATCCTACCTATGCACTGAATACATATACATTCCACTGCTGTGGAAGAATTGTGCACAGTTGTAAAAACTGCCTCAAAGCACTGTTGGGGTATTAAATTTAAAGAGCAAAGGGACAATGAAGCCAAGTTAAAAAAAAAAAAAATCACAGCACAGGGATTTAAAGAAATCCTTGCCCTGGCAAGCCTTTTTTGATAAATTGTGTGGCAAGTTTTCGTACCCTAGAGCATAAATATGGAAATTTTAACCTCTACTAAAATAATATTAATCAATAACCTGATATTTTAAAATATTGAAATATCCCCACTGAATTGAACTATTTTTAAAGGGATTAATAAAAAGCCAACAGTTAATGGTTGTGGAATGAATTTAAAACGTCTCTATGAAAGTATTACATAGAACACAAACTTAGAGGAATTGAGACATGGATTTAAATCTCTGCTTTACTACCTTAGACACAAGGTATTTAATTTCTAAACATTAATGAAATTATCTCTGAATTAGATATGATTTTACCTTGGAATATTATTGTAAGCATTAAATAAAGATTCTATAATTAAATTCCTAATTCAGTAGCTGGCAAATGGCTGACATTCAAAATACAATGAGTATTATTTTCCTTTCCTGCATGCTATTATGTTGGTCTTAATCCTCTCTTCAACTCTATCAAATCATCTATCCTTAAATACAAAATCACCTAGTAATCAAGGCACTTAGTTTTATAGAAAGAGATCTGATTTTGAATTCTAGTGTCTCGGTTCTGTTTCCAGGAGAATGCTTTGCAATTAGATCATCAGTCTTACTTCCAATACAAAATGCTGTACAGAGTTTTTCAGGACAGTGTATGTGGGGAAGACACCCCAGCTCAGTAAAGATTTTTCTTGCATTCTTCAGGCAGTTAAGGAGTTGCCACCTCTGGTTCCCCCAAAACATAAAATAAAATGAATGTCTTTCCAGATCCTTCTGCATTAAGATTGGATATAGAAATAAGACCTTAATGAATTTCATAGTCTGCTCCTAACCTATCTTTGCAGAACCAACAACACAACCTTGGGCATCAACCAAATTTAGACCCCCCCCCCTTTTTTTTTTCTGGGAATATCTCAAACATTATTCCTATAGTACTTTTACTCATGACATCCCTTTGCTACAGAATTCTTTATTTACCCATATAGTACCAATAAAATCAAATTAATCTACACTAAATCATGGTATTAATTAAGTCTGCTTTTCTTCATACTTTGTCCTGGGAACTACTAGTATCAAAACCACTTTTGGAATTCAATTAAACTTCAAATCCTTGATCCCCACTAAAGACCACCTGAATCAGAGTATCTGGGCTAGCACAAGTGATCTTGTGCACACTGAAAATTGAGAACTGCTAATGATGGAAATGACAGATAGATGGTAGGTAGATTATGATAGATAGATAGATAGATAGATAGATAGATAGATAGATAGATAGA
>NW_024427107.1:53607216-53667269 GCF_017311325.1 Ursus maritimus | reverse complement strand
AGGAAGGAAGGAAGGAAGGAAGGAAGGAAGGAAGGAAGGAAGGAAGGAGGGAAAGAGGGAGAGAAAGAGGAGTCTGCTTTGACAACATATCACAAACTGGGAGCCTTAAAAACATCAGAACTTTATTTTCTCACAGTTCTGCAGACTAGAAGTCTGAAATCCAAGTGTTGGCCAAGTCGGCGCCTTCTGGAGGAGAGTTTGTCCTCTGCCTGTCTCCCAGCTTCTCTCAGGGGCCAGCAAACCGTGGTGGTCTTCGGCTTCTGGTTGCATCCCTCCATTCTCTGCCTCCTTTATCACATCAGTTCTCTTTGTATGTCTCTGTATCCAAATTTTCCTCTTCTTTTAACAACATCAATCACTGAATTAAGGATCAGCCTAATCCAATATATGACCTTATTTTCATTTGATAATATCTGCATAACCATATTTTCAGGTAAGGTCACATTCATAGGTACTGGAGATTAGGATTACAACATGCCTTTTGGAAGTGACAAAATTAAACCCTCAATGTATACATATATTCAATCATGTCATGCTGGGTTATGGGCCAGAAGAAAATAACCTCAAAATCTTATTGACTTAAAACAATAAATGTTTATTTGCTACTCTTGCTATGATCTATCATGGGACTCATTCTGACAGAACTTCTAGATCTGGAGAATCATTCGTCACCATGCCAAGGGACAGCAAGTTGGCAAACCATATACTAGCTCTTAAGGCCTTTTGCTCAAAAGTGTCAAAGGCTCATCTGCCCTTCTGCTCACCTTCCATTGGACAAAAAATCAAATTGCCCCATAAAACTTATAAAGATACTGACAAAATTTGCACTGAAGTATGATCTAGCCATATGCCTAAAAAGAGAAGTGTAATTAAAGAAAATCACAATATCCATTAGTTATTTGTATACATATGTACTTTAAATTATATTTTACCTTAAAAATAAATAAATAAATAAATTACATTTTATTTTAAGTTGCCTTAGGGTATAGGAAAATAGGATACTACTACTACTTAGAGTTTGAATGTTTTTTGAGGGGAAGTAGTTCAGTAAGGTCTCAATATATTTATCCTTGGGTCTTCAAAACAAACCTATGAGTGTGATAGTATTATAACCTGTTACAGATTTACTATGTACAGGTTTACTATTATAACCATTTTATAGATGAAGAAACCAATGCTCATAGTAACTTGCCAATGGTACATAAGTAGCAACAGGCAAAAGCAATAATTCAAACTCAGATTTGCTTTCAGATTCCAGCTTTTAAAAAGTAGAGCACCTTGCCATTCATTTATTTTTTAATGGAATCAGGCTGTACTATAAATACATAAATAAATAAATAAATAAATAAATAAATAAATAAATAAGCAGGAATATAAATAATTTAAATAAACAAAAAAATATATAATTTGCCATTATTATTTCCAAAATGCACAAAACAACACTTTTGTAGTACAGATCCTCAGTCTCTATGACTATCCATCCTGGTTTACTTGGGACAGTCTCAGTAACCAGTTGTGGTCCTAGCATAAGCATTAATGGTGCCCATTTTTACATTAAAAGTGTTCGTTTTGAAATAAATTATATAGCTACCATAATTCTGAAAGTCAATTATTCATAATTCTAAAATTCTTAAAGTCCCCAAATGTTAAAGTTTTAAAAACATTTTCAGCAAGTGCATTTTGTACAAAGCGTGACCTAAAATAAAATGAAGTGATTTGTTCTTGAGATTTGTTTAGCACATTTAGTATAAATAGCCATACGTTAATGCAGAAATACTAATGTAATTGACATTGGATGTTCTCCCGGACCCTGCTGGAGATGTCACCTAACCTGAATCCTAACTTCCAAAACTTAACTAGATTTAAAATATTTTTCAGATAAGGGATTATGGACCTGCAGTAATAATTATGTAAATATATGAGGACATGTGAATAAATAAATACATAAGAACCAAATTTATTATTCCCAATGTGTATATTTTCGGCAATGATCATGATGGCCAACATTATATAAGAAGCTTTGCTAATTGATGATTAGTTCATTTATAGATGAGAACGATGTGGCCTTAGAGAATAATTAGGATTTTTGCCTAAGATAACAATAAGAAGCAGATGATAGGCTTCCTATATCTAACCGTCCTCAAAGCCAGTGCTTTTTTTTTACACTGTATTGTACTACTTATTACCTACCTGAACACTCACATAAGAAGTTTTTTTTTATATTATTCACATAAATTAAAGGGGAAATTCACATATCTTTAATATAGTTTTATTTTTTTCTTCCAAGTTTTTATTTAAATTCCCATTAGGTAGCATACTGTGTAATATTAGTTTTACATATAGGATTTATTGATTCATCACTTACATATAACACCCAGTGCTCATCACAAATGCCCTGCTTAATACCCATCACCCATTTAACCCATCCCCCCACCCACCTCCCCTTCAGTAATACTCAGTTTGTTCTCTATAGCTAAGAGTCTCTCCTATGGTTTGCCTTTTCTTTTTTTCCATTCCCCTATGTTCATCTGTTTTGTTTCTTAAATTTCACATGTGAGTGAAATTATATGGTATTTGTCTTTCTCTGACTGACTTATTTCACTTAGCATAATACTCTCTAGCTCCATCCACATGATTGCAAATGGCAAGATTTCATTCTTTTTTATGACTGAATAATATTCCATTATATATATATACACAATATACATATATACATATATGTATACAATATACATATACAATATACATATATATATTCCATGATAGATAGATAGATAGATAGATAGATAGATAGATAGGGCACATATATGTATATATGTGCCACATCTTCTTTATCCACTCATCAGTTGGACATTTGGGCTCTTCTCATAATTTGGCTATTGTCAATAACGCTGCTATAAACATCATCATGCATGCATTCAAATACCTTTGAATCAGCATTTTTGTAGGTATTTGGGTAAATACATAGTAGTGCAATTGCTGGATTGTATCTTTAATATAATTTTAACAGAATGATTGAACACAGAGTGGAGAAAAAAGTACTGTAGGTAAGGGGCATTTTGGAACTTAGAATAGACACAGGCTAATTCAGATTTCAGAACCTCAACTAGAATAATTTAAAGTTGTACTCAGAGTATTAATACCAATTTTCAAAAATGAGCTAAATTACTGCCAGGACTCATTGGCATTTGCTCTGTTAAGTGTTAACAGAATGTTAGCTAAGCAGTCTTCTGCTTCCTTCAAAGCTGCATCTTGTGTTTTATTCTCAGATGCCTCTAAACAAGCAATATTGCTTGTCATTAAGTTAGTGCGTCATTTATGGAGTCTAGCATATGGTTAACCCAATCATAATTAAAAATGATTAAGCATAAGTCTGATAAAATTAAATTTCCACAAATACTAGTATAATTACAATTCTTAGTTTGTGAAAGGTGTACACAACTTTGAAGTCATTAAGATGAAATAATTAGATTACATTTGGAAACCATTACTCCATAAAGCAAAAGTAATGCAAAATATGCTGTCTATAATTATTTGTGCAGTTATTCAGAAAAGAAAGTACAAATACAAGCAAATGTGCAAACTTTGAAAAAATTTTCATACAAATGGCTTATCACTTACAGGTGTAAACAGCTTATTCGTCATTTTTAACCAATTTCTAGAGTTCTTAACTATAAAAGAGGAAGAACTTTTCTGTGATCCTCTTAACTACAGTAGCTGAATTAAACAAACAACACACCAATTAATAAGAGAAAAGGCATACATACTTATTAATTTTTAATAGGGGAAATGGTTTGGGAGGGAGGCTACATTTGGGAGAGCAAATAATTTTTAGGAAAAATAAATGGGCTCTTAGGAGAACATACAGGAGGTATAGTTTATGACAATGTCTGTCTTGGTATGGTGTGAATTTTTTTTATCTCCTCTCCTGTGGGAAGACTCAATTATCCCTGGTTGATGTTATTCCCAGGGAGGAGATTTATGATAAAATATTGGTGGTTTTTATTTTTTTTTGAAGATGTCTTTTTCATCAGATGAGGAGAGTATTTGTTGATTCTCAGATTTCTTCATCTCAAATTAATTCTTATTCCAGAGCATCATACTTTGGATTGTCATATTGTCATGTTCTTCATAACCACATCACCGATGTAATTTTATCAACAAAATTATATTCTAAAAAATCTACTATGTTCCAGATGTCAGCTCACAAAACAATCCAGAAATGTCCCTAACCAACAAGAAGCTCATTCTCTTATAATATAAAATATTCAAATATAAACCTCAAATTTGCACAGTGAGACACTGTTGTTTAATATTTATCCATCACACCTATCTCAAGGTTTTGATCTCTCCAAAGATGGAGTAAAAGAAGTGAGAAGCTGCAAAGAGAGCTTAAAATTTACTTGACTGGTAGATAGGTCCCTTCTTGCCCATAACTGTCCCCCAATGGCCAAGCATTTCTTAACCTTATATTCCTGTAAATAACCAAGAAAAATGTTTTTAATCTATGATCAGTACTTACTCATTTTCCAGCCACTTAGTACCCAGTAGTGACTGCACTTTCTTAGCCTGATATCTGTTTTCCTTTTAAGAGGCCCCTGTGCCAAACAAGAGCTAAGACTTGACTTACAGCTTTGTGATTTACAATTTGACTGAAAGGCTTGTAACTTTCTGCAGTCTTCGTGAATGACCTTTAACGTTTCTCTCCTTTTGTTATCTATTTCTGAAGCTCGTATTATATTTTTAATTTTTGATCCATTCTTTATATCTCAAAGCTTATCACTCATAATTTCTTATAAAAATATTCCCTATTCAGTTAAGTGTGAAAAATAAAACATATTTTAAAATTCTTAGAATTTTATGTTTTCTTTTAAAGTAGACACCCATGTAACCAGCAACCAAGCAAGACATGAAACTTTGCTAATTGATGATTAGTTCATTTATAGATGAGAACGATGTGGCCTTAGAGAATAATTAGGATTTTTGCCTAAGATAACAATAAGAAGCAGATGATAGGCTTCCTATATCTAACCGTCCTCAAAGCCAGTGCTTTTTTTTTACACTGTATTGTACTACTTATTACCTACCTGAACACTCACATAAGAAGTTTTTTTTTATATTATTCACATAAATTAAAGGGGAAATTCACATATCTTTAATATAGTTTTATTTTTTTCTTCCAAGTTTTTATTTAAATTCCCATTAGGTAGCATACTGTGTAATATTAGTTTTACATATAGGATTTATTGATTCATCACTTACATATAACACCCAGTGCTCATCACAAATGCCCTGCTTAATACCCATCACCCATTTAACCCATCCCCCCACCCACCTCCCCTTCAGTAATACTCAGTTTGTTCTCTATAGCTAAGAGTCTCTCCTATGGTTTGCCTTTTCTTTTTTTCCATTCCCCTATGTTCATCTGTTTTGTTTCTTAAATTTCACATGTGAGTGAAATTATATGGTATTTGTCTTTCTCTGACTGACTTATTTCACTTAGCATAATACTCTCTAGCTCCATCCACATGATTGCAAATGGCAAGATTTCATTCTTTTTTATGACTGAATAATATTCCATTATATATATATACACAATATACATATATACATATATGTATACAATATACATATACAATATACATATATATATTCCATGATAGATAGATAGATAGATAGATAGATAGATAGATAGGGCACATATATGTATATATGTGCCACATCTTCTTTATCCACTCATCAGTTGGACATTTGGGCTCTTCTCATAATTTGGCTATTGTCAATAACGCTGCTATAAACATCATCATGCATGCATTCAAATACCTTTGAATCAGCATTTTTGTAGGTATTTGGGTAAATACATAGTAGTGCAATTGCTGGATTGTATCTTTAATATAATTTTAACAGAATGATTGAACACAGAGTGGAGAAAAAAGTACTGTAGGTAAGGGGCATTTTGGAACTTAGAATAGACACAGGCTAATTCAGATTTCAGAACCTCAACTAGAATAATTTAAAGTTGTACTCAGAGTATTAATACCAATTTTCAAAAATGAGCTAAATTACTGCCAGGACTCATTGGCATTTGCTCTGTTAAGTGTTAACAGAATGTTAGCTAAGCAGTCTTCTGCTTCCTTCAAAGCTGCATCTTGTGTTTTATTCTCAGATGCCTCTAAACAAGCAATATTGCTTGTCATTAAGTTAGTGCGTCATTTATGGAGTCTAGCATATGGTTAACCCAATCATAATTAAAAATGATTAAGCATAAGTCTGATAAAATTAAATTTCCACAAATACTAGTATAATTACAATTCTTAGTTTGTGAAAGGTGTACACAACTTTGAAGTCATTAAGATGAAATAATTAGATTACATTTGGAAACCATTACTCCATAAAGCAAAAGTAATGCAAAATATGCTGTCTATAATTATTTGTGCAGTTATTCAGAAAAGAAAGTACAAATACAAGCAAATGTGCAAACTTTGAAAAAATTTTCATACAAATGGCTTATCACTTACAGGTGTAAACAGCTTATTCGTCATTTTTAACCAATTTCTAGAGTTCTTAACTATAAAAGAGGAAGAACTTTTCTGTGATCCTCTTAACTACAGTAGCTGAATTAAACAAACAACACACCAATTAATAAGAGAAAAGGCATACATACTTATTAATTTTTAATAGGGGAAATGGTTTGGGAGGGAGGCTACATTTGGGAGAGCAAATAATTTTTAGGAAAAATAAATGGGCTCTTAGGAGAACATACAGGAGGTATAGTTTATGACAATGTCTGTCTTGGTATGGTGTGAATTTTTTTTATCTCCTCTCCTGTGGGAAGACTCAATTATCCCTGGTTGATGTTATTCCCAGGGAGGAGATTTATGATAAAATATTGGTGGTTTTTATTTTTTTTTGAAGATGTCTTTTTCATCAGATGAGGAGAGTATTTGTTGATTCTCAGATTTCTTCATCTCAAATTAATTCTTATTCCAGAGCATCATACTTTGGATTGTCATATTGTCATGTTCTTCATAACCACATCACCGATGTAATTTTATCAACAAAATTATATTCTAAAAAATCTACTATGTTCCAGATGTCAGCTCACAAAACAATCCAGAAATGTCCCTAACCAACAAGAAGCTCATTCTCTTATAATATAAAATATTCAAATATAAACCTCAAATTTGCACAGTGAGACACTGTTGTTTAATATTTATCCATCACACCTATCTCAAGGTTTTGATCTCTCCAAAGATGGAGTAAAAGAAGTGAGAAGCTGCAAAGAGAGCTTAAAATTTACTTGACTGGTAGATAGGTCCCTTCTTGCCCATAACTGTCCCCCAATGGCCAAGCATTTCTTAACCTTATATTCCTGTAAATAACCAAGAAAAATGTTTTTAATCTATGATCAGTACTTACTCATTTTCCAGCCACTTAGTACCCAGTAGTGACTGCACTTTCTTAGCCTGATATCTGTTTTCCTTTTAAGAGGCCCCTGTGCCAAAGCAAGAGCTAAGACTTGACTTACAGCTTTGTGATTTACAATTTGACTGAAAGGCTTGTAACTTTCTGCAGTCTTCGTGAATGACCTTTAACGTTTCTCTCCTTTTGTTATCTATTTCTGAAGCTCGTATTATATTTTTAATTTTTGATCCATTCTTTATATCTCAAAGCTTATCACTCATAATTTCTTATAAAAATATTCCCTATTCAGTTAAGTGTGAAAAATAAAACATATTTTAAAATTCTTAGAATTTTATGTTTTCTTTTAAAGTAGACACCCATGTAACCAGCAACCAAGCAAGACATGAAACTTTGTCAGCACCTTAGAAGCCTAATATTTGTACATTCCAAATTACAAGCTTCTGTCTTCTCCCAAAAGTTATGGTTCTAACTGCATGTCACTCCTTCGTTTTTCTCTGTAATTATATAAATTAAATATTTATATGAAATGAAATGATACAGAAGCAATTTGTCCCAATTCTTTCACTCAACATGATTCTGAGTTATCTGTATTGCCATGTGTAGCTGTAATTTATTCTATTTCATCACTGTATAATTTTCCATTCTTTGAACACAGCAAAATTGATTTTTTCATTTTCCTGTTGATGGACAATGAGTTTCTATTTAT
The DNA here is from genome assembly GCF_017311325.1 of Ursus maritimus. Classification (NCBI taxonomy): domain Eukaryota; kingdom Metazoa; phylum Chordata; class Mammalia; order Carnivora; family Ursidae; genus Ursus; species Ursus maritimus. Next base: position 53,659,138 of record NW_024427107.1, on the reverse strand, counting down.
TTTCGTCTTTTTAAATTTCTTTCTGCAATTGTTTTATAGTTTTCATTGTACAAGACTTTCATCTCCTCAGTTAATTCCTAAGTATCAGTTCTTTTTGCTGCTATTATAAATGGAACTGATTTTGTAATTTTGTTTTCAGATGGTTCATTGTTACTCTACAGAACTGCAACTGATACATGTGGGTCCCCTTTTTTTCTTGCCAGTTTGCTGAATTAATTTCTTATGAATTTGAATTTCCCCACATTTGGGGGAAGGATCTTTAGGGTTTTCTGTATATAAGATCATATCATCTGTGAACAGAGATAATTTTACTAATTCTTTTTCCAATTTAGATGCCTTTTATTTATTTTTCTTGCCTAATTTCTCTGGCTAGAAGTCCCACTGCTATGCTAAAAAGAAGTGGTGAAAGCAGGCATCTTTGCCTTGTTTCTGCTCTCACAGGAAAAGCTTTGTGTATTTCACCATTGAATGTGACATTTGCTGTGAGTTTTTAATATATGGCTTCAATTATGTTGAGGACGTCACCTTCTTTTGTTAGTTTTTTGGTGTTTTTGTCATTAAAGGGTGTTGAATTTTGTCAAATGCTTTTTCTGCATCAGTTGCAATGATCATGTGGGCTCCCCCCCGCCCTGTTTTCCTGTTTCTTGTGCTTTTTTCTGTTAAAGTGGTATATTCCATTGATCAATTTTTGTATGTTTAAGCATTCTTGCATTCCAGGAACAAATTTGCTTGCTCATGGTGTATAATTTCTTTAATATGCTGATTTTTGTTTGCTAGGATGTTGTTGCGGATTTTGGAATAGGTGTTCTTATAACGGCTATTGGTCTATAGTTTTTTATTTTTGTGTTTTTTTTGTTTTTTTTTTTTTCTTGCAATGTCTTTGTCTTTGGTGTCAGGGTAATGCTAGCCTCACAGAATGAATTAGGAAGTGCTCCCTCCTTCTCAAATTTTTAATAACGTTGGAAAAGCATTGGTGTCAGTTCTTTAAATGTTTAGTGGAGGGGTGCCTGTGTGGGTCAGTTGGGTAAGCATTTGCATTAGGCTCAGATCATGATCTCTGGGTCCTGGGATGGAGCCCAGTCAGGCTTCCTGCTCAGCAGGGAGTCAGTCTGCTTCTCCCTCTCCCTCTATAGCTCCCCCTTCTCGTGCTCTTGCCCCCCCAATAAATAAATAAATAAATAAATAAATAAATAAATAAATAAATAAATAAATAAAATCTTTAAAAAAAATAAATGTTTAGTGGAATTCATCAGTGAAACCGTCAGATCCAAGGCTTTTCTTTGTTGGGAGATTTTTGATTACTGATTCAATATCCTTAGTGGTTATAAGTCTATTGATATTTTCTACTTCTTTATGATTTAGTCTTGGAAAGTTTTGTGTTTCTGGGAATTTGTCCATTTCATCTAGCTTCCCCAATATTTTGGTGTACAATAGTTAAAAGCACTGTCTTATCATCTTTTTATCTCTGTAGATTCAATAGTAACATCCCCATTTTCATTTCTGATTTTAGTAATTTGAGTCTTCCTCTCTGTCTTAATCCATATAGCTAAAAGTTTGTCCATTTTGTTGAACCAATTTTTGGTTTCATTGATTTTTCTCTAGCATTATATTATTTGCTTCATTTAATTCTACTCTGATCTTTATTATTTTTCTCCTTCCAACTAGCTTAGGGTTTAGTTTTTTCTTCTTTTTCTAGTTCCTTAAGTTGTAAAGTTAGGTCTTTGATTTGATATCTTGTTGTTGTTTTTAATCTAAGCATATTTTATAGCTAAAATTTCCCCCTTACACTGCTTTTACTGCGTCCCACAAATTTTAGTATGCTGTATTTTTATCTTCATTAATTTCTACATATTTTCCCATTTCACTTTTGATTTCTTCTTTGATCCATTGGTTGTTTAAGACTGTACTAATTTCCAAAATGTTGTGAAATTTCCCATTTTACTTTTGTTATTATTTTTTAACTTCATCTCATTGTGGCCAAAAAAGACACCTTGTATCTTTTAAGTCTAGTGAGAGTTAATTTGTGGCCTAATATATTTTCTATCCTGGAAAATGTCTCATACACACTTCATAAGGATGTATGTGCTGTTGTCTGTTAGATATAGTCGATATGCTATGTTGTTTAAATTGTCAATTTTCTGGGGCACCTGGGTGGCTCAGTTGGTTGGGCCTCTGAATCCTGGTTTTGGCTCAGGTTGTGATCTCAGGATTGTGAGATTGAGCCCCTCATTGCCCTCCATGCTCAATACGGAGTCTGCTTGGGACTTTTCTCTCCTCTACCCCTCCCCTCTTTCTAAAATAAATAAATAAATCTTTTAAAGAAATAAATAGTGTATTTCCTTACTTATGTTCTATGTGGTTGTTCTCTCCATTAATAAGGTCAGTGTATTAAAGTCTCCAGCTATTATTTTAGATCTATATTTCCCTTCAATTATGTCAGGTTTTGCCTCATATATATTTATGGTCTATTATAAGGTGCATGTTATATATCCTTGCTGTATTGAACCTTTTAATAATATAAAATGCCTTTCTTTGTCTCTGGTAATTTTATTCTTTTTTTGGTGGGGGGGCTTAAAGTCTATTTTGTTTGCTATTAGAATAGCTACCACTGCTCTTTTGCTTACTATTTGCATGAAATATCTTTATCTGTACTTTCACTTTCAATCTCTTTGTATGTCTGGATCTAAAATGAATCTCATAAAAAATAAATAACAAAAATAAAATAAAATGAGTCTCATAGATTGCATATAGTTGGGTCACATATTTTAATCCATTTTGCCAATCATGATCTTTTGATTAGAGTTTAATCCATTTACATTTAAAGCAATTACTGATAAAGAGGAACTAAAGTTCATCATTTTGCAGTTTATTTTCTATAAGCCTTATACTATTTTTGTCCCTCAACTTCCACATTACTATTTTCTTTTGTGTTTAGTACTTTTAGTGAAATATTTAAATTCCTTTCTCATTTCCTTTTGTGTATATTCTATAGCTGCTTTTTTTTCTTGTGGTTCCTATGTGGATTATGTTTAACATCTTAATGTTATAATACTCTAATTTGAATTTATAGCAGCTTGATTTCAATAACATACAAAAACTGCTCTTTTACAACTCTGTCCCCATCCCTTTCAGTTGTTGATATCACAAAATTACATCTGCAGACATGTGTTGCAAATCATATGTTGATAATCCTTTTCAATGTGTTAGCCTCTTAAATCATGTAGAAAGCAAAAGGTAGGGTTACAATGTTACAGTGGGGGTACAGTATAACAAACAAATGTTACAATGATACTAGCTTTTATAATTGTCGATGTATTTTCTTAACTGAGATCTTTAGATCTTCATACAGCTTCCAATTGCTGTCTAAAATCCTTTTTTTCTGCATGGCGCTCGTCATCTGTGAAAAACAGACTCATCATTTAGGGTCCTAAGGGTGTTGAATTACAAAAGAGTTCACACTATCTTCTATAAGCAATTCCTCTCTTAATATGGCATTAATGTTATGATTTTTTTTTCCCTTAAAAAAGAATAGAACAAAAACTCCACCTTCCATCTACCAATCACAGTTGAATTGAAAGGTTGGTTTTTGAGGGACCATGTTCGTTTGGCTTTGACTTTTTTTTAATAGTTTAGGAAAGTTTCTTTTAGTTTCACAAGTTGTTATCGGTTGGTTAGAATTATTATCAAAGTCTAAAAAATCTATCAAATTTGCTTCATATGCACATACTTAAAAAACATATTGTTTTTAAAACTGATACCGATTTCATTCACACACACACTCACACACAGTCAAGCACACACACACATAGGAATAATGAAAATTTTATTCTATGCAATTCCTACCAAAAGAAAAGTGAATGTGTGGTATACTTGTAAGATTATTACGGTATGTAAGGTATATACTGTATTATTGAGTTCATTCCTCATAGGAGAGAATTTCCATTTTTATTATACATCAGTGAAAAATGAATTTTCTGCCCACAGTTTTACACTCTCATGATGAGTAACAAGCAATGTAAGGTCTACCAGTGTCCCAGCTTAACACCTGGAGAGTTGTAAGGCTATAGTGCAGGTAGGAGAAACACAAAGGGAGCCTGACATTGTCCTAGAGTTGAGGAAAGGAACTAAGAGAGCCAGAAGTCCAAAGCAGCTAGATTGTGTTTACGTTTTCACTGGGACATGAAAAGATTATCCAAACTATCTTTCTTTGTAACAATCTGTGATATTTTTTAATTTTTAATTAAAAATTAAGGTTTTTAATTTTTTTAGCCTCTTAAAAGAAAATGAAGTTCTGAGCTACTTTTTATTATTATCTATAAGTTTCTTATTTCATCCAACTCTTCCTAGCTTGTAATTGCTTTCATAATTAAAAATAGCAATACTACCCAATTTTAAAAATTCTATCTAGAACTATCTGTAGTGTATGTCTTTGCAGTGGAACAATATTTCACCGGCTTGACAAAATCTATAAATTTAGCATTTTCCAAATCAAGTGATTCTAACAGGACATCAATGACAAATATTGAAAGTTAGCCACCCTTGATGAATCACACACACAATACGTGCTTTTGGATGTACTGTGGTGGTCTTGTTATCTTAATTTGTTTTCCCTTGTTTGGTTTCACCTTTGCACACGCTCATTTAAAAGAAAAGTTCTAGCTAATAACATGTTGCTAAAATCCTTGTACATTTTGTAGAAAAATATTTTTACTATGGATACAGGCAAATGAAATTGACTTTTATTAATTCAAATTAAAAGCTTAGACATCATATTATGAATGTAATAAAAGAATAATGAATGACTAAATCAGTAAAATCTCTCAATTGTTTCAGTTGTCTTTTGTAGGTATTAAAATTTTCATTTCAAGATGGTGTTTGACAAGGTCATAATTTTCAACTTGGATTTGTTTCTATCCCCACAATGAAACACAAATTTTAAATAAACATGAAATTATATCCAGTACTTTTATCTAAATTGCCACTATTTCCTAAATAATTCACTAAATGTATGTTTTTACTGTTCTCATCTACTTTATTCTTCAGGAAACTGCAGAAAAAAATGCTCCTATAAAATATCATAATTATCTGCACCTTACAGCTATGGAAACTGAGTCACAAAGAGATTTAGGATACAAGGTCTTAAATACAGGAGTTGGAATGCAAACTTAGGCAGGTGTGCTTTACAATCCATAAGGAAAAAAAATTAAGTTTCATACTATATTGCCAACAACAAACCCAAATATGCTTCAGATATCCCTTTTTAACCCTTTCTTTCTAACCCATTATTCTATTTTTATTTGAAATTATAATTTTTAAATATCAAAATATAAATTAAAAAGATACTACAAAAATTTTAAAATATATTTATTTTATTTTTGTGATCCCTCTGTGTCTTAAGAAGGAACAAAACAAACTAAAGCTATGGTTTCAGGACAGTTGGGGTGAAAAGTTGAAGTAATTTAAGAAAACCAGATTTTTATGTATCCCAAGAAATTTTATTGTGTGGCTATTGTTGTTTCTCTTAATTTTTAATTAGTTAAAAAGTTATTCAACCATACCAAAAATAGGACCCAAGGCTGTGCAGTCTGTATTAACTCCATGAACAATTATACAGTCCAGGTCCTGTTAGCCATGACAGAAAGTTGGCAAGATTTGTTGTTTTCTCAACTTCTTATTATATTATCTTAGCTTTATAACCTTAAGCTCTTGGGTTCTCTGACATCACAAACCTACTCAGTTGTCTAATTTACCACTAAATAAACAACTACATTTTCTACTCTCTAATTTTTAAAAAATTATGAACTCAAAATAAAAAAAAAAAATAGTACTTGGCTCATTTTGTTGGTTAGGTACAATAGGAACCCTAACAGGGGCAAAAATTTGAAACTGCTTTCTGTCAAATCAAGGAATAATAAACAGTTTAGTGAAATGCTTCAAAATTTTGCACCACAAATTTGAAAGATGAATTTTTAAAAAATGCCTTTTTAAAACATACAGTGTCCAGAGCTTCTTTGTATATTAGGGAATATTCATTTCCTAAATTCATATTTTAAAAGAAAGATATTATATGATTATAATGGTATCATATAATTATGTGATTATTTAGATTTCCTTTCTTAGAAAATTGTGTGCATAGTCTGAGGGAGGGCTATATTGAAATTAAAAAATTACTAATTCCAAAACAGTTTTTACTATTCTAAAAAGAAGAGAGTAGCTTCTTTCATTTGTATATGTGAATAAAACGATAAATTGAACCTATTGTTATTTGATACTGAGTCAGTCACTGACTGTTGAGGCACTACTGAATCACTGACTGACTCAGTATCAAATAACAACACTCAAATAAAAAATAACAACTCTAATGGTAATAATAATAAGAGTTTTCATAGCCAGACTTTCCCCTCCTTCACTTCAAATATTCTTCTTTCAAGTTTCTTTCTGTTGTAGTCAGGAAGTATACAGTCTCTTGAGTATATTTTTTTAATCATGTGCCTCAAGTTCAAGTCAACTCTACTGTGTGGGTTTAAATGGCTTCAGGATGATCAATAGTTGGAAATATCCAGGCACATGTAAAATTTACATGATGATAAAATTTACAGATGGGTTAACAGATTGATTTGGTAAATTACTTCCACGGTTGTTGAGCATGCGTGTTGCATAAGTAGGAAGCTATTCATAGGTTAGTTTCTATGTAGTAATTTAGATCATTCCTAGCTGAAGTTTCTGTTTTAAAGACTCCATTTTCCTTTCCACATAAAAAAACAAGACGAGAAGAAAAGAGAAGAAAAAAGGAGGAGAAGGCTAAGATACTTATATTACTCCAGTAGAATTATTCATATCTAGAATATTGGTGATGACTTAATAAAATCAGTAAAAATAGTTCATTTTGCCCATAAACAACAACAAAAGATCTTTGTAATATTGCCTTCTCCAGTGAGATGCATTGGAGATGTTATAGTAGTTTTGTGCTTCTGGGAGTTATTCTAAATGTGGGAAATAGAGCTGATAAAATTGGAAATGACTCAAATCATTTATGTATCATAGTTAGAAGCAATTAGTTGCCATAAAAATTGTTCTGCCTCTTAGCTTAACAAAACTATGAAACTTCAGCAGCAAGTAGTAAGCCCTAATGCAAGGACTGTAACTTCTGTGAAAGCTTTGAATTCATATGCATATGTGTTATTCAGATGCTTGGAGGAAACAATGAGTAGAATGGGAAAATATGGAACTAAAACTTATTGCTGTATCATCTTTTCATACTCAAATCATAAAGCTCTTTAAAAGTGTATCATTTATATGACCACAAGATGAGACTGCTGTATTATAAAAGAGAAGAGAAAAAAAGAATTTTTCAGACCACATTGGAAATAGTCAAACTTGATATACCAGTAAGAAAATTTGGTAGAAGAGCTTGCTCTGATGCTGTTTATGAAATGTATTTCACTCCAACGATGGCCTATTATTTTGCAAGTAGTTGTGGATAAGAGGTAGTTATGGGAAGAAAAGACTGTATAAATAGTTGCAGCTGCAGTTAGTGAAAGTGGGAGAATAAAACATGGGCAGAGAAGGGAATTCTCAAAAACTTTTGTAGGATCTGGTTTTTGAAAGCAATATGCATTTTTAGTTTTAGGGAACTGATTAGACGTGCCTTAATCCAGGAGGACTGGGTAGCTAATTGTGAGTTTCCAGCATATACAGAAAACTCTTGGGCACTGCTTTGTCCTGTTATAAGTATATGGAAGAGATATCAGATATCATTTCTCAGAGATAAATGACTTAGGTAATGCCTTTCTAACCTTCCTACTGTTAAGCATTCCCTAGCTCATAATCACTAGCCCAGCTGAGAAATTTAACATGGTAGTTTTGGCATTTAGGTAATTGATATGTCTCATGCCTTGTCAAGAGGTTTGAATATCTCCTTCAATATCCATTTATTCATTCAATTGTGGAATCTTCTCTATGAGATTCTTTTAGACACTAGGAATAAAGTGGTGAACAACAGTTTATACTCCTAAGACTAAAATGAAAAACTGAAATGTTTGGCTATGCAAATATGAATCTTATATTTTAATGGCATTTGTCTCTGCTTCTGTATATTATTAAAGAGGGTGTCATAGACTTTCTAGAATCTGTGAACTAGAGAAAAGATCCCTCAGTTATAATGTATTTGTACTCCTATGGTTGTCACACACCTTGAAATTAGTACCTTTGAAACCCAGAAATGGCAATAAAACGATGCCATTTTAAGAGACCAGAAGATATTCAGCTCCTATGGTGAAGATAGGGAAATATGGATCTTGCCTTTGAACATGATTTAGAGAAAAGCAGGTTGAACCAGGGTTCCGGACCAAAGAGTTCTAAAACATATTGTCTAGGTTTTTTAAAAAATTAACTCACAGAGTGCCTGGCCTGGGTGGCTCAGTCAGTTAAGTGTCTGCCTTTGGCTCAAGTCATGATCAAGTCTGCTTGTCCCTCTCCCTCTGCTCCTCCCCCTGCTCCTACTCTCTCGTGCTTGCTCTCTCTCTCTCTCTGTCAAATAAATAAAATAAAAAATGAAATATTTTTTTAAAAATTTAACTCTTTCTTTTGATAAAATCTAAAATATTCATCATTTCAGTTAGTGCAGAATGCAAACTGATTAATCTGTATTTGTCAATTTATCAACCATGTTTGAGTTGTAATAGGATTTAATTAATTAATAGACTAATAAATAGTGTCCAAGCAATATGCAGAATGATGGACATCCTGGAAAGTTGAAAAAATTTATTCAAAGGCAAAAAGCATAGTACAATGGTAACCAGGATAAAAGGGCTGAAATCTGACCAAGAAAGCAGAGAATACACACAGAGCAAGAATCATATTTTTTGCATTGTTTTTGCGTCATCACCAAGTCCAAATAATCAGACATCACAATTGTTACCTTGCACCAAGCTTTACTAATGATCAGCAAAAATACAAAGCAGGATCGCTAGCATGTGCAGCCGTAGTATTTCAGAAACCCTGAACTTGTCAGACACCCACATTGGCCCTTAAATTGCGTATTTATTTACAATAAGCAATGAGACATAAATATATACCCTGCAAAATCATTTCTAGATCACTACTCAGATAGGTACTTACAAAACCCTTATTTGTCTCTTACTAAGTTCTATCAGTGGACATGATTCTCAAGAGGATATTCTCAGGGTCATGCTTGTTTTGTTAATTCTTCTATTCCCAATATTGAAGATTAAAAACACAATGACCTTGGTAACTCACAGTGTAATGTAATGAGAACAACACAAAACCATTTTCACATTGGAGTGATACAATGATTACACTTTATACAATGATGGGTAATAGGGTAATGGAGTATTACTGGCCAAGTGACATTTTCTCATTATGCTTTCATATGCTTCAATTAAGGTAATTTAATTTTCAAGAGTGCTAAACAAGTTTACATAAAATTATAATTCCCAAACTTATGTAATCTAAAATATAATCACACACTTCTGCTTCCATAATTAATTTTCTATTGGTAAAGGTCATTAAATAATTTCAGTAAGTTGAAAACCAAACCACAAAATTACCAAAGAATATGTCCACCATCTCATATTTTACAAGACATTTATAATTATATTTCTTTTTTGACACAATGCCTAACTATAAGAGTTTAAAAACCAATAACTGTTATATGAATCATTATCATATTAAATGCATATCAAAACTATTTGTCTCCAGACATGACAGCACATTTTGCATTACTGCACTATTGATTTACAACTTTTCCTATGATGTAAGACACTGTTGACTTGGATTTTTGCCATTGCTATATATCAGTTTCTAATGCCATATCTTGGTCTTTTCCCAGATTCTTGAGTACATTCACAGTGAATGATTTAAAACCTTTTCAGTCTGTATCACCTGGGAGCCACGACATGTGCAAATTTTGACCTTTCTAGTTACTCTCCAATGACACATTTTTAAACTGAAGACAAATAAGGAAAAATCACTTAATGGAACATTAAATTCTCTTCAGTGTTTTGTAGTTTTTGTTCTTTTTAATAAAGTTTAATTTATGATTATTTACTTTCTCAAAGAGAATGGGAATGACACTTAAAAAGATATTGAATCCTGCTTCTGCAGACCACAAGAAGCAGGCATAAAAGGAAAGAAAAGACGAAATAACTCAGAAACAGTTGCCTGGTCTCATGTTTCCAATTTTCCCATTCTCTTTTGGGCTCACTAAATCAGACTTTCTTCCCTTCCACCCCACTAGGACTTTTCTTATTAAGGTCTCCAGTTACTTCTGCGTTCATTGGCTAGTGATCATTTTAACGGTCATTTTTCACTGGCCCTGTCCATAGCATTTGAGAAAATTCAGTAAATTTTTCTTACAATGTTTCCTTTTTTAATTTCAGATTCTATGCACATCTGATTCGCCTCCTATCTCACTGGCTACTTCTTTTAAATCTTTCTTAAATTCTTTCTCATCTCCCCGTACTCCTTTTGGAATGCTCACGACTCTTTCCTTGAACATCTCATTTTTCAGTCAATCCTTACTACCTTAGCAATATCATCAAGCCATATGGCTAGAAATAAGTCCACTCTCAGTTTTAAATCTCTAGCTTAAATAGCTTCCCAGAATGAAGACTGCTATGTGCCCATTCAATATTTCCAATTGGAAATTTCACAAAATCCTCAAATTTCACATGTCTAAAATTGAGCTCCTGATGCCCAGTTTCAAGTCCATTACATCTGCTTCTCCTACTGTCACATTTGTTGTTTGTTTGTCCTTGTGATTTAGAATCATTTAATTTTCTTCGATTCTTTATTTAATCACTCAATAAACTCTGGCAGCTCTATCTTCAAATACATAAAGATTTTGAACCCTTCCTAGTACCTCTTTTACTGCCACAGCTCATAGCACCATGGTGTACTTAGATAATTGCAGCAATGTTTCAACTACTATCACTAGTTCCATTCTTGAAGCACATCAGTCTGTTTTCAAAATAGCAGTAATACTATTAAAAGGAGACCCTATACAAGCTACACGCACTTATTCTTTACCCAAAGATGTGTTCAGATATTTACATTGTTTTTTTTTCCCCCTGAAGCTCATGCTTATTTGAGAAGTGGCAGAAGGATGAGAAGTTGAGATACATTTTAGATCAATTCAAGAGGTCAGGAAGACCCAAAATTTAATTTCAGGACCTCCTAACATAGGAAAATGATTGTGAAACCTTTAGGCATTGGGGATAAATCTCAGCTCTGAATGATCTCATCCTAGGTTAAAATAAAATGAAATTAGATTGATAATGTTCCCAAGCTACCTGGTGGAAGCCAAATTAAATCAGCCTTGCCCTCAACAAGCAGGGGACAGACATTCTATACTAGATCTCAAAATTAAGTAAAAAACCACAATAATTGAAATAGTGTGGCAATGGCACAAGAATAGACAAATAGAACAATAGAAAAGAATAGAGAACTCAGAACAAATATTTGATTTAGGACAAAAGTAGCAGTACCATCCAATGGAGAAATGAATAGTCTTTTCAATAAGTGGTGCTGGGTTACTTGAATATTGATAAGGAAAAATACAACCTTGACTCATACCTTACACAATACATAATAATCAATTCCAGATGGACTTAAAAAAATGAAAGTCGAACATTGAACTCTTCAGAAAATGGTATAGTAGGGCAAAACCTTAAATACTATAAACACAAATTAGTGTTTTAAGAAGGACATAGATATCATTAAAATTTAAAAAACCATCTGATGTATTAAAATTACAAATTTCTTTCACAAAAAAACACCATTTTCCTCAAGAGTGTGCAAATGCAAACCAGGCAAAATAGGAAGACTACTTCCTAACAGAAATCTAAGAAGTAACTAATTTTAGAATATGTAAAATACTTCTTAAAATCCATACAATAAAGAAAATACAACAGAGAAACAGAGAAATAAGCAGGAACCCAACCATAAGATTGTCAACATGGTTATCATATATTTGAAAAGACGTTTAAAAATAGTTCAAAGAAATAAAAAATAAATACACAAGTTGATAGCACTATACACCCTCCAAAGAGGCAAAATTAAAAAATGAAAGGAAAAAAAATAGACTAAAAAAGACAATACAAAGGGTTGGCATAACATGAAAAAAAAAAAATGGCCCTCTCATACATTGTTAATGAGAGTGTAATTGTTACAGCTTATTTTGAAGCATGTTTGGCATTATGTACAAAAGTTGAACATAAAAACAATCTTACTCCCAGGAATATGTGTATCAGAAAGGTATTTACCAAGAGACAAGTGTAAGTATGTATATATATATAACAGCACTGTTCATAATAGGTCTCACTGGAAACAACCCAATCATCTACCACAGTAAAGCAGATTTCTTAAAAAGGAATTCATGAAATGGAGTAATAAAATACAGTTAAAATGAAAAAAAAATTATAAGTACAAACAACTATATGAAAGACTTTCATGAACATCATTTTAAACAAAAGCCATATACAAAGAATTCATATTTCTAATTCAATTTATAAGATGTTCAGAAACAGTCAAACTTGATTTATGGTGTTAAATTTGAGGTAAACGTTAAGGAAGAAAGAATGAGAATGCTGTTATTTCTTGACTTGGGTGATATTTACATGAGTATATTCACTTTGTAATCATTACTCAAACCATAAATATTTTAAAATATATAATTCAAAAATATTATAAAAATAAAATTTTTATCTGATGCTACGTTAATTCATCATAGGCTGTCCAAAAATATTTATACGGAGAAAAAGAGGTTGACAAATACAGTAATAAATATTCCAGAACTGCATAATCAGGGCCTATTCTAAATTCTAAATTGAGCATAAAATTTTCTTGGTCATATAGTCATTTAAACAAAATTTATCAATTAAATGAATAGCATGTTTACAATACATCAACTAGTTTAACAGAACATAGAAAAATGAAGAAAAAAATATATAAATTAAGAAATAATCAAGACAAATAAACTAATGATTATTTGCACTCATGTAGCTTAGTTTTAAAAATGTTTATTTATTTATTTGAGAGAGAGAGAGAAAGCGAGAGAGAACAGGGGAGGAACAGAGGGAGAAGGACAAGCAGACTCCACACTTAGCATGGAGTCCAATGGGGGGCTTGATCCCCTACCTTGAGATCATGACCTGAGTCAAAATCAAGAGTCGGATGCTTAACCAACCGAGCTACCCAGGTGCCCCTCATATAGCTTAGTTTTACTAACTGTGGAAAAGTCTGAATTTCTACAACAGTAGAAAGGAGGTTAATCTGATGTAGTAAGAGGAAAACATAGCCAGTGGTCCATATTCCAAGGAGTCTTTATGGACACATGAGTATTTTTATTCTGTATTTATGAATAAGATAGAAATCGATGAAAGGAAGACTAATAAGCTATTTGTGGAAAAATAAAAACATACTAGTATCCTGAATTTACCTATATTTAATTGTTATGAATAATTGATTAAATTAGAAAAGCCCAAATTAGAAGCTTTATAAACTGTAGTACATCCAACTATTAAGGAACTCTGCAGCTGGTGAGGGCTTTTTTACAAAAATATGCCTTGTTGGAAGATTTTCCTTTAGAAACATATAAATATATTACATAAATAAAAAACAAAATGAAATTTTTAAAAAAGAAGTTTCTAAAATGTCAAAAGTGAAATAAATAGAAGTATCTTTTGAGATTGGAATGATCATACAGGAAGAATTATTTCAAGCAAATCTAGATGTAGTGATTTCTGCAACTCTGGTGGGATATTCCCTAAGGACAAAAAGAACATTTAAATGTGAACTGTATTTGCTGTTCACATTGCTGCTGTTAGTGCTTGCATTATTATTCTGAAACCACTGTGTATGCATTGTTTGATGAAGACAATGAGTTTTAATGTTTGTCATTGAGAACATTGTACACACACACACACACACACACACACACACACACTTCCTTGTTCTGACAATAAAAAGGCTTAGAAAAAAATGACCAAAACGTAAGAATGTACAGCCTGTTGCCCACATTACAGTTTCCAAAAACCACTTCCTGGTAAAGGAACCAAGCCTCCTTGATGTAATTTCAGCTTCCATATCTCAGGCAGGAATTATTTAAGATGATCCGTGAATATATTGTTGTATCAGAAAGTAAGCAGTCTCAAAAAATACTGTGTCAAGTCTGAAGAACTCTTTAATTCCACTTAATTTAATTAATTCCTCCCTACTGGTCAGGTTGTGGAAATTTGAGCACCACCAGGAAAAATAACACTTGAGAGTTCTCATAAAAAAGAATGCAAATTGATTATATCTGGTATTACAGTAAAAAAGAAAAATAGTTTAAGAATACCAGATCTAAATTCAATATACATGCATGAATCCTGAAATAAACTTTATTGTGTTTACCACACATATGGATAATAATAATGTAGCCTGGCAGAAATATAGGACTACTGCCCAGGGCTTCTTGGAAAGCAGCCATAAAATAAAATGGACTTTCAGCATAATGTGGGGATATAAGGATGCTTTCAAGGATTTCTGTAGGCTAGTGCTGAGATGGGTGATACCAGAAAGTGAATAAGATATATACCCCAAAATTTGGCAAAGCAATAACAGCACAAGTGAGAACAGGGAATAGATACTGCCATATGAAATAAAAGAAAGCTACAAAATAATCTTGAGTCTATGATAACAATAAAAAGATAAATTAACATTAAACTCTAATTAAGCATAGCCAAGTGGAACAGTTTATTGGAATTTTCTAAAAAGCCTTCATGTTGATTATCACAATTTGTAAGATGAAGAATAGATAGTAAACTTCAAACTCGCTTAAGAATTGCAAGTATCCTCATTATTGTTCACCTGGTGACATAGATGTTTCATTCCTAGTAAACAAAATTATCCTTAAGATAAAATAACTAAGGTAATAATAATTAGGCCAGATATATCTAATGAGCTGACTCTTAGGAGAAAACAGACCTATGGCAAGTAACTCTTTTTTTTTATATTTATTTATTTATTTTATAGAGAGAGGAAAAAAAGAATACCTGAGCGGGGAGGGGCAGAGGGAAAGAGAATCTTAGGAAGGCTCCACACCCAGTGGAGCTAGCCAGGGGCTTATTTCACAACCCTGAGAACCTGACCTGAGCTGAAATCAAGAGACCTATAACCAACTGAGCCCCACACCCCAGTAACTCCCCAATTGTGATTAACAACCTTGTAGAGATGGAACAAACCCAATTTTTAATGGTTATAGTTAGAGTTTAACCATGTAAAAGGACTTAGCCACGCCCATTAGGTGGGCCTATCACAAGGCACATCTTTCCAGCAAAGGTGTTCTCTGGTATGCAGTTAAGACCATGATGTTTAAAGGCGTCTGGCTGGCTCAGTCAGTTAAGCATCTGCCTTCTGCTCGGGTCATGATCCCAGGGCCCCGGGATGGAGTCCCTGGGCTCACTACTGACAAGGAGTCAGCTTCTCCCTCTACCCCTCCTCCCTACTTGTGTGCATGTGCTCACACTCTCTCTCTCTCTCTCAAATAAATAAATAAATTCTACCAAAAAAAAAAAAAAAAAAGGCCATGATGTTTATGAGGTGCCCAGTGCAACTACATCATTTTCTGTGAACTGAAGTCCATCTTCAAATCATATCTACTCCATAGGTAAATAACAGAACCATGGAAGTATTTTATCTTGGTACCATTATAGGTCGATTAAGGGAAGTGGTGTTCAAATAATTCTGTATTTGTTATCACCCAAAGAAAAGGTCTTTTGAAAGAAATTCGTTTAGGAAATGTAATTTTTCTAGCTACTCCACTGCTCCTAACCAAATACAATACATCTTCTCTCACCTGAATAAATGCTGTGAGCTTTTTTTTTAAGATTTTATTTATTTGAGAGAGAGAGAGTGCACGAGTGGGGAGAGGAGCAGAGGAAGAGGGACAAGCAGACTCTGCTCAGCACTGAGCACAGATCTATCTCACGACCCTGAGATTATGACCTGAGCTGAAATCAAGACTGGGGTGCCCAACCAACTAAGCCACCCAGGTGCCCCTGCTGTGACCTTTCAACCTGTCACCTTGCTCTCAACAATTTATTCTCAGTTTACATAAATCTAAATCTGATCATGTCAATCATCAGAATCTTACAAAAGGCTTCATGTTTTACTCAGAAGAAAAGGCATAGTCCTTACGATTGCCCGTAGGTCTTACATGGTTCAATCCCCCAGTATTTGTGTGATTTAATCTCCTACCAACCTCCCTCTTGCTCACTTTATTTCAGCCACACTGTCTCTTTCTTATTCCTCAAACTGACCAGGCATTATGTTGTCTCAGGGGTGTTGAATTTGTTGATTCTTCTCACCAGAACATTGCTTCCCAAAATATTAGTATGGCTCACTTCCTTACCTCTGTTACACCCGTACTCAAGTGTCACCTTCTCAGTAATATTTTCCATGTCTGCTATCTTAATAATCTCAAATTCCAACCCAGCACATCCTATCTTTCCTCCATGTTTTCGTTCTCTTCATTATCATCCAAAATTTTTAAAAATTAAAAAAAAAGTCTAAATGTACTTTATTTTAATTTTTATTATTGAAGTATAGTTAGCATACAACATTATATTAGTTCTAGGTGTGCAGCATAGTGATTGGACAATTCTATATATTTTGCTGTGCTCACCATGGTAAGTGTAGTCACCATCTGTCGCCATTCAACATTATTACAATACAATATTACAATATATTCCCTATGCTGTAATTTTCATCTCTGTGACTAACTAACTGATAACTGGAAGTTTGTACCTCTTAATCCCCTTCGCTTAGTTTGCTCATCCCCCACCCTCTTCCTCTCTGGTAACCACCAACTTGTTCTTTGTATTTATAAGTCTGGTTCTGCTGCTTTCGGTTTGCTGTGTTTTTTAGATTCCACATATTACTAAAATCATATAGTATTTGTCTCTCTCTGTCTCATTTCACTTAGCATAATACCCTCTAGGGCCATCCAGATTGTTGCAAATGACAATATCTCATTCTTTTTTATGGATAAGTAATATTCCACTGTGTATATACACTACATCTTCTTTCTCCATTCATCCATTGTTGGACACTTGGGTGGTTGGATTGCTTCCATGTCTTGGCTACTGGGAATAATGCCACAATGGGCATTGTTGCATCTCAGAAAAAAAGCTCCAAGAGGGCTAAAATTTCATCAGTTTTGTTCACATATATGTTTCCAGCATCTACAGCAGTACCATTTACAAAAGTAAAATTTTTAAATATCATCTGAAGGAAGAAAATAGCTACAAATATCCCAAATTGCACTTTTAAATTTGACTTTCACATTTTCTTCTAAATACTCAACTATCTTGGTGAGATACATGGAATTAAATTTATATCATTATGTAATTTTGCTCAATAGAAAAATAAAAATGAGTCATGTATGAAAACTGGATACAAGAGGCTTTATTTCAGATGATTGTGGATATATTTGTCAGTAGTTGTCCTGTTTTCCATCTACAGAGGAGAAATACATATTATTCCATTTTGTATCATTTTATCAGGGCAAGATTGGTTTAGTTTCTTTGATTAAATAAAGGAAATTAATTAATCCATATTTATAAACAAGTACATCCATATTTCATTTTTGGAGAAAAAGTCTTGAATCATTGATGCCCCTAAATAAGTTATTGATTCTGGCCATAACTATGGAAGCCTATAATACACATCTATCCAAGATAGTTTTTCTATATCTCTTCTCCTTAGCCAGGACCATTACCTTCTTTTAAGCCTGACTTTGTTAATTGCTCTTTGTACCTGCAGCTTCCTCTATACTGTTTACAGAGTCTGAGAGTACTATTCCCAAAGCTTCTAAGATAAAGTATGCTGATTCCTTATCATGGGATGCAAGATTTTCCATGATCAATCTAAACATACTTTGTAACATGTCCCTGTATCACAGTCTTCGGTACAGTCTGATCAAACTGTTTACATTTTTCTGAAATACTATACCATCCATATTTCTCCCTCAGCAAAAAATTCCTTTCACCTCTTCTCCTAATGAGCCCCTGTAAATCCCGAGAAGCCAATCTAAAACCTGTGTTTTTTGTTATAACTCGTGTATTATTTTAGTACAGTTGTTTTGATACTGTGTTTTAACTTTTGATACAATTTTTATAAGTATCCGTGTCAATACTGTGGTATATGTTGGCAGGGAATACTGTGATATATTTGTTGGCAGGGACTATGTCATACCGTTTTTATAACTCCAGCTCCTATTGGAACTTATTTTTTTTAATGTTTAACTAAATTAACAGTGAAATAATAGAGCATTTGTAGATTCACTAGAATTTTATAAATTAATTTGAGCATAAAGTCAAAATTATTATATTTCTTATTTGTTAATTTGTTTCAAAATGCTGTCCATTTTCTTTTCTTTAGAATTTCTAAATGAGATTCTGACTTTTAGAGTTGACTTTTCTTTTAGAATTTCTGGATATGTCATCATACCCATATCACTGAAAATTATTTTTTGAAATACACTTTCCTTTAGACTAAGTAAGTTGTTCAGCTTTCCTATTGTGAATTTAAAATGAGCCTGGTAACTTTTTAAACAACTTTCCTCTTACTTCCAATTCATCATCTAATTCTTCCTTGTTGATAGGAAGAAGTCCAGAGTAAGTTTCCCTTCTTGATTCTTCATCCTAGTGAAAACAGAAACTGTCAGTCAAGTCAAAATTTTATGAGATGCTCAATTTTAGCAGAATAAAAGCTCCAAAGGAAATATAAGTCCCCTTTCTCTTATATATGTTGCTTCTGTTTCAATTTTACCATCTACATTAATAAAACTCAAACCTTTCCCAATATGGTGAAACATGAACACACACACACACACACACACACACACACACACACACACACGATATATCTTGTTTTCTTGTCTTTTCCTTCCAATTAACTTTTTCCATTCCCATATTGTTGTGTTTTTTGGGGGGAGTGGGGTGGGTGGTCTTCTGAAAACATTTCCCCAGTCCCTATCTCATCCTTAAAACCAAGGAAATGTATCACCTTAATTTTGGGAGAGATATGAAAGTCTGTTTTGTTCGGATACCTCTTTGTGTCTTAAATATTCTATACAACACTTCCAATAAATGTTTATCAAAACTCAGCTTGAAAACCTCACATCTCTAAAGTGAGAATTTTATCTTAAATCAAAATGAAATTTAAATTTTAAAATAGCTCAAAGACAAAATGAAATTTTTGTTCCTTTTACTGATTGGCCTGAAGTTTACTTTTTGGCAAATTACATAGACTTCAAGTTCCAAATGAAAAGTCCTTCAAATATTTGAGGGATGCTCTACTGATTCACTGAATTTGTCTTTTCATTGTTAGCTATTTTTAATGTTGAATAAATCTCAACATTTTAACAAAGAAAGCATATAACATTAGCTTATAAATTCAGATATTTTTAGTCCCATAAAAATCTTTGGTATGTTCAAATGGTTGAATTTCTTTGTAAGCAATACTGTCCAGAATCAGACCTAACTTATCACATCTTTTATATTTATTTTGAAATCAGGAAGTTTTATTCTTTATTTTTATGTTTCTGCATCATTCCTGAATATCTTTATTTACCCAGTGTTCTTAAATTTTCTTTATTAAAAGTATTCTTTTCTGGAAATTTTTCTGTCTTGTGACCACTTAGTTTGTTATTTTATTAACTTCTACCATAAAACTAAAATAAATAAAACTAAATAAATAAATAAATAAATAAAACTCAAATAACATACAATCACCATAACAAATAGAACAGTGCAAAATATATAAAGAAAAAATAATCATCATCACCTATCTCTTCCCTGTCCCACTATTCATTGCCTGAAGAAAGCAATGTTGACAAGATTGTAGGTACCTTCCAGTTTCCTCCATGTGGACAGAAATGTTATGCATATCATATATGTATCACAAGGCTATTTTGTTGTTTCTGCTCTTGTACTTAATTATCACACCATATATGTTAATCTACATTTTTCTTTTAGCAATGTATCTGTACTTCCCTCTATGACAATCGGTAACATCAATTACAACTAATTCCCATAACTGTGTAATATTGTATGTTACTTTTACCACATTATTTACTTAAATATTATTTTAGATACTGTGTGTTTTCAAATACTTTGTCACTTTTGGGCTGAATGATGGTAATTTAGTATTGCTTTAATTTGCTTTTCAGATAAAAACTCTTAGACAGTTTTGTAAAATTTTCTGCCCTACTCTTTCTTCTTGTTGTGAGCTATACTCTTTCCTTTTTCATGAACTTATGATTTGCCTATCACAATAACAGATTCACAAAAGCCAATCTTATTTAGTTTAACCAAGTGGGACAGGTGGTGGTGTTAGAGGTACTTAGATTTGAATCTTTGATGTATTAGGTATAAGAACCTATACAACTAATTTTCAGGTTTATTTCATCTGAAAGAAAATACCACTAAAAACACTATACATTGCAATATGGTGAGGATAAATACTGTAAAGCCCTAAGCAAATCCCTGTCAGGTAGCAGGGGAGTAAAATTTCTTTTCTACCTAAAAAGAAATATCTCTTTCTAATTCATGACTTAAAAGGAAAAAAGTAGAGGTGAAAAGGCCATCTCTGTCTATATTAACTTCAGTGTGATATAGGAAATTCCAAAGCCACTAAAAAAATATAACATGTTGGGAAGCCTGGCTGGCTCAGTTGGTAGGGCATGCAACTCCAAGAGGTAGTCATGGTTGGGTTTAGTAAAAAGCGCACAACTTGATCTTAGAATAACTTGGCTTAAGTCCCAGTTAGGTAAAACTTCCAGAGATGAATTCACCTCATTTATAAAGTAGAGTAATTTTACCTTCCTCATAGCTTGACTGAAAGAATTAAAACAGACCAAGTATATGGATATGCCTATAATTGCCTTAGGCATAATAGACTTGTAATATATAATAGTTGGGTTCATGGAGTTTCTCTCAAGTCACTCAACAAGTATATATCATGCATCCTCTGTATGTCAGGCATTATTCATTGCCATGTAAAATCAAATAGATAGTTTAAATACAATACCTTTTCTTATGGAATTCAGAGAAGGGGAAATTATAGCTGGGTGATAGTTAAACATTTCAGTGGATGACTCATGATAGAATAATGAACACAAACATGGATGTGAGAAAACTGGGCATATAGAAACAAGAACAACACATTGGATATGACAATATCAAAGAGAATATTAAGATATGCAAAATAGATACAGAAGGTAGATTAGTGGTTGCTTAGGGCTGGGGTGGTCAGAAGATGGGGAATCACTGCTAAAAGATATGAGATTTCTTCTTGGGGTGATGAAAATAATTTGAAATTGGATAGTGGTGCTAGTTTAACAACCTGTGAATATAGTAAAACAAATGCCTGAATTGTGCACTTTAAAAAGGTGAATTTTATGGTATGTGAATTATATCTCAAGTTAAAAAAAAAGTATGAGGAGAAAAAAGAATATTATGAAAGTAACTGGATATAGGATTGGTAAATAGGTTGAGGTTAAGTGATTCAAAATTTTGATGCCACTTATGTACCCCATCAGAGATCTTCTAATACCAATTACTATGTATCTTTTCTAAAGTAGTAACATAATTCTTCATAATACACACTCTTCAGGATCTGGCAAATCTCTCATAATAACATTCTGGTTTAGTTCATCAATTACCTCTTGAGCTAAATCTAACTTTAACGTTTAATAAAGTAGTATTTTATTCCATCCAAATGCCACTCATCTGTTTACTCAATTTCCTTCTTTAATTTCCTAATTGAATACTAGATTCATGTTTTAATATTTCCCAACTTTTTTTTTTCAGGAAAGAATATCTTCTTTCCTGTG
Source organism: Ursus maritimus (assembly GCF_017311325.1). Lineage (NCBI taxonomy): Eukaryota > Metazoa > Chordata > Mammalia > Carnivora > Ursidae > Ursus > Ursus maritimus. Next base: position 53,637,237 of record NW_024427107.1, on the reverse strand, counting down.
TAGTGTATACAAGTTATTTGCATTATTTATGAGGAACAAAAGTGTTAGAAACACCTAACAAAGACTCAGAATTTCCCCAATGGTTTTAGGATTCTCTTTCAGTTACCCAATAGCTATAAATATAGTAGTTATAGAATGACTTGTGTAGAATATAAAAATAACCAAAATAGCCTATATATCATTAATGTGAACGAGTAACCCACTAAAAATGTCCCTAAACCAAAGTCCCAGAAAAGTGAATATTCATTCATTTTATTATCCTTTATGAGATTTAAAAACAATTTAAGAACAAATACAGTAAGTTAGAATAAAACTCATTTGCACATTTGAAACCTCTGATAAAAAATAAAAAATTGAGCCAGTTATAAGGACAATTTAAGCTTAAAAAGTAATTTTCTTGAGTTACCTAGCTATCTCAAGCAAATGAGCCTTTTAGTTCAATTTATATAAAGTGGCATTAATTCTTCATGGTATTTTGTGCAAAGCCAGGAAAAGCCTGTATTTCCCTTCTTGCTGGAATAAAAAATTATACTGAAGAGAAGGCTAAATCTATACTATATTTCATGAGATCCATATGAATGTGTCTTTAAACAATTTGGTTGAATCTTTCCTATCAAAGCAAAACAATAGTTATTTTAAGGTCTATACATTGTTTAAATATATTTCATAATGTAACTCTTTTCAGTTCCTTGATTGTGTTTTTTATACCTAGTATCAAATGTTATCTTGCTTTGAAACTCCAGGGAATAGTCTAATCGAACAAAACAGGAAGATTCCTACTCATTTCTCAGCAAGAAAAGTGATTTTCAGAGACTGACAATCAGAAGTCAGTGTTGATGAAAGGAATGTCTTCTTCTTACCCCCTCCCTTAAAAAAAATTTGACATTTTAAGAGACCAGTGCTTCTGAAGACTATGTGGCCAGAATTACCAACTTGTATAATAGTGCTCTTTCTTTCTTATACTTTTAATGGATTTAGCTTTCTTACAGTTGCTTAAAAAATGCACTTCAAAAATTTTAGATGCGTCCAAAACTCCTGTCCTTCTCAATTAATGTTAGTTTTAATTTAAAATATATCTTAAAAATAAGACTTTTCTTTTTTAAAGATTTATTATTTATTCATTTGAGAGAGAGAGAGCACCTGCCAGAGCATGAGCGGAGGAGGATCAAGGGGAGAGGGAGGAGACTCCCTGCTGAGCAGGGTACCTGACATGGGGCTGGATCCCAGGACCCCAGGATCATGACCTGATCCAAAGGCAGATGCTTAACTGACTGAGCCCCCCAGGCACCCCATAAATAAGACTTTTCATCTTGAAGGAGCTAAGTATTTATTTGTGCATGGCATTATTCAACATGGCAACCTATTTATCTGTTCGTAACTGGACCTTATGCTCTTCCTCCATTTCCAGGTACTAGTGAATACTGTAGAGGAGGAAAACTTTTCCCTTTTCCTCTTTTAGGTTATTTGGCTGGCCTAACAATTAAATTGACATAAGACAGATTGACAGGAGAAAAACAAATTTAATTAATAATGAAAAAAATATTTTTCAAAATTAAAAAGACAGAATGATAACATTAATGTTTCAGAGTAAACAATTTCCAGAAAGTTTTGCTTTAAAATCCAAAGTTAAGGGACACCTGGGTGCCTTTAGTTTACAGTTTATGTTTTTTTTTTTTAAGAAAATATATGAATTCTTAGGAGACGTTTTTCCCTCTATACTACAACTATGTATTCTTGAATGGCTGGAATTGTGAGAGAAAGAAGAGAGAGAAGAGACAGAGGTACCATCTTCCCAGTTCTCTCAGTGAAGGTATAAATACAAAGCATGACTAAGATCACACATGGAGGGGAGTGGATTTTGCCACCCCATAATATGTCTCTGGCATAAGGATTTCTTTGATATAAAGGCAATCAATGGGTGGTCGGGAGGGCACGTATTGCATGGTGCACTGGGTGTTATACGGAACTAATGAATCATCGAACTTTACATCAAAAACCAGGGATGTACTGTATGGTGACTAACATAATATAATAAAAAAAAAAAACATTAAAAAAATAAAGGCAATCAAAACCCAGCAGATTCAGGAAAAGCTCTTTACCTCCCCCTCCGCTGCCTAAATTTGCAACTAAAGGGGGCTTGTACCAGGAAGAGAGCTATTACAGAGATACCGTTTTACCTGAGGAACTTATCTGCATAACAGGACAACTTCTGTTTTCCACATCTCTTGCCTGCACAGGAATGGCCTTTGTTCCCATTGTGTCCCCAGATTGTAAGCCTCAACTACCTGGCTCTCCTTTGGGTCTCCTATTCTTGTGGGGCTCCTATACATATGTTGTTAATCTGTCTTGTATCAATTTAATTATTAAACCAGCCAAAGAACCTAGAAGGGAAGAAATAAAAATTTTTCTGGCCCTTCACATGAGCGCACATGCACACAGACACACACTCCTTCTATATTTCTAATTAGTTTTCAGCTGGAGTTACAAGTTTTTTTCCATAATTTCCACTTTAGTTATTATTCAGTTCCCTGGCATCCTTCCAGTGATTTCCTTTTCTTAGAAAACTGGTTTTCACCGCCTCATTGTTTACAGTACATTCAAACTTTCCAGCTCTTTTCTACTCCTTCTGCTTTTCTGGCTTTCATTTATAAGTAAATGAGAGGTCTTAAAAGCCTTCCCGCTGTGCAGTGCTAACTTTGGAAAGTGACTTTCTAATGATGGAGAGACTGTCCTTTAGGAAATTTCAATTTTTCCCTCCATGAATCACCTTCTTTAGCATTCTTTCATATTTTAGAGATGCCTTTGTCTGGGAGCTCATTTATAGCAGTGTAGCCAAGTGGAAAGGGGTTGAACTGAAAGCCAGTGAGATGAGGCTTCTGTCCTGCCTCCTGCTTGGCATTCTTACTCACTCTTCGGTCTGTACTTTCCTGTGTGTGTTAGAAAACTAAAATCTCCTTTGCTTTCCACCCCTTCCTTCCACCCACACTTACCCTCTCTTTATTTCTTCCTTGTTGCCTTTCAAGAAGGTTTAAAGGATAAATTACATGTAGGGACTAAAGGTAGGCCAACCCAACATGGGCCAGTTTGACATGAAGATTATTCTGCGCTGAAGGCAGTCAAGATCTTATGGGATCAGGAGAAACTTTACCTCTCCCTTAACTACATCGAAGAATCTAAATTGGGGGTCTTTCCCAGAATAATGGTAATTAGATAAATCAGATAAATTTTAGCTTAAAATAAGATAAATTATCCAAGTGACCTATCTGTATGGTGGGACAAACACCTAATTACCAAACATCTGTTCCTCTTATACACTGTGAAGTACATTCCTTTCCTCTGAAGTCCCAAACCCCTACTGCCTTCTTCATTCAGGATGACATGTATACTTCATTTTGTCTGACTACTTTTGGAATTTCCATGTCTGTGTGAATTCCCTGTACATTAGCTACTAAATTTGATTGTCTCCTGTTATCTGTCTCACATCCATTTTATTCTTGGTCCAGCTAGGACCCTTGGAAGGGACAGGAACTATTGTTCCTGACACACGCTACACAAAAAACTTTGTATAAGCAGAGATGTTCCTAGCTAAAGAGTGATATTATCAGTGTATTGCAAAGAGTAGGTCTTTCTGTTCACTATATGATATTAATGAGTGTGAAGGAGTATGATGGGAGAAATAATATCCTAACTTAGGGTCTGCCCTGCTCCAGCTGTTCTGCCAGATGCCCTCCATACATTATTTCATGTATTCTTCACCGCTCAATTGTGATATGAGTATACAATCCCAATTACATAGATCAAGAAATAGGCCCAGAAATTTAAATGACCTTTGTTCATGAAATTTGTCAATTCAGGAAAGATTAAACACTAGTGTTGGTTACAGTCTGGAAGGAGGGAAGAATAGGGAATAGCTGCCTAATAGGTTATGAGGTTTCCTCTTGGGGTGATGAAAATGTTTAGGAATTAGATACAGGTGGCAGTTGCATAACATTGTGAAAGTACAAAATGCCCCTGAATTGTTCACTGGAAATGATTAATTTTATGTTATGTTTATTTCAGCTCAATTAAAAAAAAAAGTGTTTTATAGGAGTTATATTATTTTGCCCAGCAGACACTAAAATACCCAGTAATACTCCCAAAGTCACCCGTAATCTGTGAAATTCTTGGACTGGGAATATCAGTGAGAAAAACAAGGTGGCGAATCATATTTGTATCTGAAGTCTTGGCCTCAGACCCCAGTAAGGAACGCCAGTGGCCAGGTGGATAGTGTGGAATAGTCACATTACTCTGCAGGTAGGCTGTGGATGCTCAGCCCTAGGCAAACTGAAAAGACTATTTATTTTCCCCAAGCCCTAAATCAAGTCTTGAATGTTGATCCAAAACATAACTATGAGTTTCAGAGAAAAAAGAACAAGGCAGGAAGGAAGTGAATAAAGTTGACTCTGCTTTGTTTGTCCCTTTGTTTTTATGTTTATTTTTAAGAGTCAGGGTATTTCAGATAAACAGACACAGTTTGAAGCACCACTCTGCATTTACAAATGATAAAAACCTTGAACAAATTATTTAACACCACTGATATAAAATGAGGACACTGGTAATGCTTTCTTGATATGGATTTTTAAAGAATAAAGTGGCATAATGTGTGTTAGTGCATGTTAATAACATTAATAGAGTCATTATCAGGAACAGGGAGGGACAGAAAGAATATGGAAACCTACCAAAAAGATCCATTACTCCTCTTCTTAACTAATACAGAAAGTAGGGCACCTAGGTGGCCCAGTCCAGTTGGGCATCAGACTCTTGGTTTCGGCTCAGGTTGTGATCTCTGGGTCCTGATCTCTGGGCGTGGGATGGAGCCCCACATTGGGCTCGGTGCTCAGCACAGAGTCTGCTTGTCCCTCTCCCTCCTCCAGCTTGCACCCTCTCTCTCTCTGTCAAATAAATGAATAAATAAATAAATAAATAAAATCTTTTAAAAAAAAAAAGGAATACAGAAAGTGAAATGGAGACTTCAAGTTTCCACCTTTGGGATGCAAGGTAGCACCCTGCATTTCTTTTTCTTTCTTGAGCTATTACCTCAGTGGGCTTACTTATGCAGATTATTACCATCCTAACTGGGAACATAGGAATTGATTTTGTTACTTGTATTTATTTGCAGAAGCAATCATCTTTTTTTTTTTCCTTTCTATTGGGCTTATATTTCCTTTTCTTTCAAACTCCTTCAGTTGAGCGACCATCAAAACAACCCACATTAACAGTTCTGTGTGTTTGCTTCCATAGTTTTCTCTATGCTAGTATAATCCTACATTACACCACACAAATACATGTAAACGCTTACTTAATAGAAGTTTTTGTCATTATTCTTTATCTAGTTGCATCTTTCTCTCTGTTTTTCATTTAACTATAGCTTGTGGAAATCTACTCACATTAACGTAATTCATTTTATGGCTGCGCTATTTTTTAGAATTGAAATATATCCTACTTTATTCAAACACTCTTCTATTTATGGGCATTCATCTGATTTCCAGTTTTGATACTACACAAAATAACTCTACAACAAATGTCCTCGTACATCCCAAAAAACCTGGCTGGATTTTTTTTCTTTTTTTTTTTTTTTTAAGATTTTTTTTTTTTTTAATTTATTTGACAGAGATAGAGACAGCCAGCGAGAGAGGGAACACAAGCAGGGGGAGTGGGAGAGGAAGAAGCAGGCTCACAGCAGAGGAGCCTGACGTGGGGCTCGATCCCGTAACGCCGGGATCACTCCCTGAGCCGAAGGCAGACGCTTAACCGCTGTGCCACCCAGGTGCCCCTGGATTTTTTTTCTATACTACATCAGTGACTGAAATTGCTAGATTAAAGTGTATGTGCTTTATAAGCTGTAAGTGTACTTTCACATGGAAAACAAACATGAAAAAAGTAGGAAAAAACTAATTTTCATAAACTATATTTATCTGTATTTTTATTTTCTAACCTATAATTATACAGTTTTTTTGTAAACTCTAATAATTGTGTGTTTGGATCCTGTATTTTAGGCAGCTATGCAGTATAAGCATCTGCAACATACCAGTCATTTCAGTGAATTACACTTTATCATTTCTGATATACATACATGGTTACAAATCACAATAAAAGATATAAATATCCTGATCTGAATTATCTAAAGATTTGACAACAGAGAAACTAAAAATCTTCAGATGAAGAGTGAAAGAATTTAGGGTTTAGAGAAGGAATGGCTAGACTACAATACTTTTTATTTTTTATTACTTGCTTTTATTCTGTATGTATCTCTCTATTCCCTTGAGGGTATTTGTAAAATGTATTCTTTGCATCTGTGCAAATATCATATGTTAAATATTATATTATGGATTTTTTTGAAAGAACATATGAGGGATNGGCAGACGCTTTAACGACTGCGCTACCCAGGTGCCCCCCATATATTTTTTTTTTTTTTTAAGCAAGAAGCCTATAAGCCCTGAAAAAGGTTTAGAGAGTCTGAGTTACTTGACTAGTTAGAAATGATTTCTTCAACTTATAGCAATGCTGACAGAGAGGACAGCATTGAAAAGTGAAGGAAACACTGACATAAAGAAGAAAGGCAGGAAGTTTGGATGGTGGGAAGAATGATCAGTGTCCTGGGAAGCTCTATGCTCACTGCATCCTATTTGTAACAAGCGGTGATTGTGGTATGTATTCAACACAGTCCAGATGACAAATTGCATAAACCAATGAAAATCAAAGAAGTTTCATCTGCTGAGATACCCAGGGTACTGTCAAAATAAAATTTAGGAATATATTGACAGTGTACTGTTAAGGTAATTTAAAAAGAATTTCATTTGCTGGGGGTCACTTCTATTCTCATTGGAATTGGTAGTAAATATCTATCGATTCTTCCCTTGAAAAAATAATCCTCCTCTAATTTAAATATCTTGAATACCTCCAAGGACTGTAGATTGGTTAATATCAGTTTTGGTTGGGGGGATACATTTCATAATTTCTTTCACAATTTTCCTTCACAGATGGGAAATTTTGGATTTGCTGAGCTGTTTGCTTTCTGTTGATAGAATGTAAGTGAGTGAATTAGTTAAGTAGTGTAACATAGCCATTGCTTATCTTTGAAGATGGTACTAAGCAAATAGAATTTAAAACAAAAACTTTTAGTCAAACCATCAGATAAATTCCCAGCCACAAATCCAACTACCACAAAACATATATTTAAATAGTTCATTTGTTTGATTGTACTTACCTGTTTAATAAGTGTAGCTTACATGGGGCGCCTGGGAGGCTCAGTTGGTTAACCGTGTGTCTTTGGCTAGGGGCATGATTCCAGGGTCCTGGGATCCAGCCCTGCATCAGGCTCCCTGCTCAGCAGGTGGCCTGCTTCTCTCTCTCCCTCTGCTGTTCCCCTGCTTGTGCCCTCTTGCTCTCTCAGTCAAATAAATAAATAAAATCTTTTAAAAAAAATGTGTAGATTGCAAATGTGCTGTAAGAGTCTCTTGCTCAAATGGCAAGAGTGGGTCCTGAGGTTACTCAGTATGCAGGTACCTGTGGCATGCTCAGTGTAAGTTGGTTGGTTTGGTTTGAAAAAATGAATATAATTAGAAAGCCACTTGAACATATGTTAGCAAACCAATGGAAGAGTTTATGAAACTGTATCAGAGATTATTTTAAAGACAGCTTTAAATACAATCCAGCAATATAAAATGGTGGACTGTAGATTGTTTGTCCTGTCCCAGGCACAGACCTATTTTCAACACATAATACTCTCTTGCATTCAGAAAAATAAATGATAAAGAATGGGAGCTCTTCAGAAGTAAAGAATTTACGTCTATAGGTAAAATGATGTCTTAAAGTAGATACGTTCATATCTGACATTAGGACCAGTAGTTCATAATTTTCCAGATAGCTTGAAAATGACCTTTAACTGACATGGAGTTTCCTGACCTCGTTGCCCTCTGAGATTCCAGGGATTCCCCCTCCTCCCATCTAGAAAGGTTAATGTTCTAGCTTAACTTTCTCAGAAGCTTGCATCCGTTCTGTAATTCCCCCAAATCCCCAAGTTTCCTCAGACATCTCCAATAAACAGATGTACTTCCTGGAGCTAAGAAAAAAATCTGCTTATCCCACAAATGACAGATTTTCTCTTTTGCCTACTTGCCCCAAAAGAAGAATCCACACGGGAAAGGATCCTTCTTCTGGAAAGGAAACTCATTTCCATGTTCAGCAAACACCATGGCCCTATCATGCATTACCTTGAAATGAAAGAGAGCCTAGAGGAGTATATATGAGTATATATAATGAAAATATATATAATGAAAAAAAATATATATATATATGTATTTTTGCGGATATTGGTCTTGTGAGTTCACCATTTTCCCAATAAGAAATATTCATGACCTATAACATATGACATCACGGGATTTACCCATAACTCTTGGATATCCAGTTGCAGCCCAAAAGGTAGTTATTTGGCACAAAATAGGAAGAAAATTAAAAGTTAACATCCAACATCATTTTATATTAAACATTGTATTTAATCTGAAATGTACAAATGTATATTTATTGAACTTTTTATGTTTCACATATTGCCATAGGTCTAACACAACTTGTAGGATTTCCTTTTTTTTTTTAAGAAAAAGAAAGAACTTAGACACTTGTGAAGTGATGTGACTGCTGAATTTTAATTTTTTCCTGCTACGATAGTCTTACCAGGCATTAAGTAATAGCATTTTTAGTGACTAAATTCCATTGTTGTTTTCTTATATTTAACTTGGCTTTAATTGAGAGAGCAACTTCTTTTCTTCCATATTCTCATTTTACCAGTTTCTATGTTTAATAAAGTGTAAATTAATCATAACGAGGTCTAGTAGCACATGCAATTTTGTGAACAAACAAACGACTTTTAGTGAGCAGCTGTGGCTGAAAGGAAAGTGCGTGGGAATATAAGTGAGAAACACCAGTGTGTTATGGGTAGTCAGCATGTTTTACAAAGGAAAATACAGTTTCGGATATTTTAGTAAGTAGGTAAAGCAGTGACAGTTTAGAGAGTTCTTGTATTTTGAATTAAAATAAGTATTAATAATTTAGTTTTAATCTATATAATATTCATCTAAGCTTATAAATGTTAAAATACAGATCAATAGATACAGACATAATCGTACAACGGCTTTCTCAAAAGTAATCAATAATCTATTATTTTAAAAACCCCATGGTATCTTTCAAATCTTATTCTTTACAAAATGTGAAGCTCTGTGCAGCATTTCATAATCTTAATTTTATCCTTCCTCTTGAAATATTTATCATTTATTATATTCCATGATATTGCATTCTTGCATTCTTCTAAGTCTCTTCCTATTTCTTATGCCTCTACTTATAGGTATCTGACTGTAATTCATATTTATCATTCTCCCAGTTTCTCTCAATGCTGCATTCCTGAAAGTCTTTTCTCTTTTAATATATTGTATTTTAGTATTTGTACTTTTTATTTATATTAAATTTATTTATATTAAATTTTAAATATAAATAATCACCCAATGTGATCATTGGGCTTCAGCCACATTCCCAAAACCACTAGTGCATTTCCAAATCTTCATTAGATCTGTAAACTCAAAGCTTTGTTAATAGATCAAATAATGAATATCGTATCTCTTTTGGCTCATAAGTTTCCATCATGGTGTATTTCCTTCTAAATAAAACTGAGTATGCAATATCATTTTCAGTGTAACTTTAATGTACCCTTCAAGCTTCAACTATTACTGTGTCACTTAAATTAACCCACCTATACCTAAACTGAAGAACTTGTTAATTCCAGTATATCTTTATTTTCATGTTTCCACACTATTTGCCTCTCTCCTTGAAAAGTCTGAACATTGTCAATGTTTCAAGGTTTAGAGAAAATTTCATACCAGCAATGAAATGTTTCTGATGCCCAAAGAACAGTTATCTCTGCATTTCTCAGATTTCTTCAATTCTAAATTGTATTTAACTTTTGTCATTTCATGATGTTGTCATATTCAGGCTTACACTTGGAGATTAGTCAGTCACTCCTTTGGAGTTTAGACTTTATTTGGATTTTGCATTTGTATACATTTGTATTTTGAGGACATAATATATGTTAGGTCTGTAATAAGAATTTTATTGATGCTTGTTTTCCTTTATAACTGTCTCACTTACTAGAACTAAACTTCTAGAATAAAAGAAGAGTTGTTGTTCATCTTAGATCCTCCATAGCACTTCATAAAATGTAGAAGCTTAACTACTATCTTTTAGAATAAATGATTGAAAGTGATATATATCAGATTTATAAGATCGAAGAATTTGATTACAAGTGATTGTTTAATTACTCTTTAGTTTATAAATTGTGCATTTATAAGAGTAGTAATCTGGATTTGCATATTCCTAAAAATCCTATATATTAAAAAAAAATCCTATGCATTCACCATTAATATGTTACTTTTCTTAATTCTAGAAATAGTTTATCCAGAAAGATATTGATCATTTGCTCCATGTAAGTCATCATGGCATGTAAATTTGTATTAGGTACATTTTTTCTCAGAGTCCTTTTTTATATTTTCAACTATTATAATGAGAAACTGAGCATATTAGCCATAAAAGTAACTCATAGCACTGTTGTCCTTATTTTTTATCTTTAAAAATATCTATATAATTGTGTGGAAAGTAATGAGATCCTTTTCCAATTAGGATGATATAGAATTTACGCTGTCAGCTATATTCACAACAGGAACATTTTAAGTATGTTTAAGTACTAATTCATAGAAAGATTTTATAATTTTAAAAACAACAAAAAGCCTGGATCACTTTTGAGTCTTGATTATAGGCTTCAAAACAAACAAACAAAAAGAAAAGATCGACATCTGGAATCAAAGGTAAATATTCTTCATAAAACATTTACTGGCATTGACATTGTCATTTTGTGAGGCCTAGGGAGGCTCTAACCTGGCTTGTAGGCAGAGAAGAGTCAAGCATTATTAGTTACCTAAAAGTGGAAGGGACTGGGATCTGATACTCAAGAATGTACTCAGAAAAGACTTTTGTAACCATATCAATCCAAAAGAAAAAAGACAGGAAGTAGGTATATATCCTTATCCAGAATCTAAATGAAGCCTAAGACAAAAGGAAGTAATCGATGGGAGACTGACTGATCTCCAAATGTGACAAGCAGGTAGGACAAGGTCATGGAGAAAATAATAAAATATTCAGTTGCATAGTCACCTAGGAGAACTTGCAGAACCCCCAGGCTCTGAGAAATGGATTGCTAAGTTAAAATGATGAAAAATAAAAAGAAAAAATTGATGATAAATTGGTATTTCTCAGTAATAAGCCTGCCCTAATTCACAATGAAAAAGAGAACGGATTCAAAAATAAGGGTCACAGCCAAAGCTGTAGGTGGAAATTAGCACATACAACGTTAGTAGCAGAGAGATACAACACAGGAAAGGCCCTCCTCTTGCAAAATTTCAAAAGATGGTAACTGGCGGGTCACTCACCAGTTTATCTTTTCATTCTTCGCTCCACCTGTCTTCACTTGTACATAAAACTAAAAGGAAAACTTCATGCCGGTTATGGTAGAGCAGGTTCTTTCGAACAACCCCTTTATCAAGAACAGCTAGGATCTCCAGAAAACATAACACGCAGGCACGGGTGCCTACACACACACACAAACACACACCCCTCTGGTACATTAAGAAAATAAAATGTCAGTGAGGAATTGAAGGATCAAAGTATAAGACAGGAAAAAACTTCATAGCGGTGAGCCTGAAATTTAGTGCTGCTCTGGCAGACCACACTTTTTCCTCAAAATGTGGCCCCAGTTAAGCCATATCATCATCACACACCTGCTTGTTAGCTACCTTCCAGACCTAAAGAATTCTCAAGCTACCCCCCAGACCTAAAGACTCAGAGACTCTGGTGATATAGTCTCCTGATCCGTGTTTTAAAAAGCACTCTAGGTGATTCTGCTGTATACTAACATTTGTGAATCACTAACCAGGAAGGATTTAGTGATTATAAGAGTGTATCATAGAAGGCTTTTGTTAGGGTCATGGTGCTTGGGGAATAATTAGAGTTCTAAGCCAAACAAAGAAGAATTATATATCTGCAGATAACATACAGGAACTGTTTTTTATGACATTAAAGTAGAAAAATATTTGTTAAATTGGAAAAGTAGCACTAATCATAAAAAATGATAAGTTGGACCATTTTAAACTGTGTATTTTATATTCATCAAAAGACACTAGTAAGTTAGAAAAAAAGGGGGAAATCACAGTGGAAAATGGTATTTGTATGACATATAATTAATAAATGGTTCACATTTGGAATATATATTTTTAAGAGCACTCCTATTCATTCATCAATATAAAATAGACAATCTAAAAGAAAAATGGAGGCGACTGGGGTGGCTCAGTCAGTTAAGCATCCGACTCTTGATTTCAATTCAGATCATGATCTCAGAGTCCTGGGATCCAGCCCCACATGAGGCTCTGTGCTCAGAGGGAGTCTGCTTCTCTGCCTCTCTCTCTCCTTTTGCCCCCCTCCCACTCATGAGCACCTGCTTTCTCTCTCAAATGAATAAATACATCTTTAAAAAAAGAAGAGGAAAATGGAAATGATAATTGCTAGAAAAAATAAGATGGAGACTCCAGTGTATTGAGAAATTAAGAAAAGTTCAGAACTATTGGAGTTAAGTATCAGGAATGGTATTGCTTGAGATGAAAATGGAGAGGAAAGTAGTAGCCTGGAAAGACACTGTAAGTAGGGGATTGTAGAAGGTGACTTAAAAGGGAGTAAGATAATAAATAGGCAGACCAGTTGAAGGGCTATGGTCTTACTCTGTATTATAGATGGTGGAATGCCTAACATGGAAGTGGCAAATGGAAAGGGAGGACGATGTGTAAATTTGTGTGTGAGTCTAGTAGAGGTCTTAGGGAATATTTGCATGTGAGGGGTGATGAAGAAGGAGGAGGCAAATTTAAACCCAATTTTTTGATGTGGACATAAGAGAAATGCTAATGCCATTCTCCAAGATAATAAATCAAGAAAAAATAGTTTTCTGTACTTTTTATTTATTTTTTTGTTTCACAGAGGATAGAGGATGAAATTGGTAAATTCCCTTTTGAATGTGGAATCCATATTAGTTTTATTTTGCTGAGGTAAGGAATTATCACAGACTTAGTGGCTTATAAAGAAAAATGTATCATCTTACAGTTTTATAGGTCAGAAGTCCAATATAGGTTTCACTGGGCTAAAACTGAGGTATCAGTAGGGCTGTATTTCTTTCTAATGGCTCAAGAGGAGATACTGTTTCTTTGCCTTTTCAAGTGCTAGAAGCCACCTGCATTTCCTGATCTCTGGTCTCTTACCCCGTTTTCAAAGCATAGCATTTATGTGATCTTATTTCCATCATCATATCACTTTCTGATTACAGCTGGGAAATGTTACTTGTTGTGGAGGACTCATTGATTAAATTGGGACCATCTGGATAATCTAGGTTACTATCCCCACCTCAAGGTTTATAACCTTGATTATATTTGCAAAGTCCCTTTGCCTTATAGGATAATGTATTTACAGTTTCTAGGGATCAGGGTTTAGACATTTGGTGGGGGGCATTATTCTGCCTGCCACCATATCTTTTGTGTGCTGCTGGAAATAAACCAGGGATAACTTGGATGCATGAATCTTACGTACAGGATTATGATCTGAGCTGAAGATATTTATTTCGGAATCAACAGTGTATAGATTCTTATTATAGCTATGAGAGTGGTGGTATTACTCAGAAAGAGGATATAAAGTTAAAACTAACCTAAACAAAACTCTGAAGAACAGCGACGTTTATGTGAAAAATCACAGAAGTATAAGTCAGAGGCAGACAGGAAGAGTATGATAATCCAGAAGCCAAGAAAAATGTGGTAGTCAATGATCCCAAGTTTTTTCTTGGAAGTCAAGATAAGAAATGAGAAATAGCCACGGAAATACTTGGTTACTTTGGTAAGTAGATACTTCATAAAGTCAAAAGGCAAATTTAGTTTTTCACAAACTAGAGAAAAGGAATTGATAGAGAAGTGTGTCCCATTGTCTGAAGCTCTGTAATAATAAAAGGGAAGAGAGAGGTGGATGGATAACTGGAAGGGAAATTGAGATTGAGAGTTGGTATGTTTTAAATCCTAATAATAAATGTAATAAACCACTAAATACGGAGACATTGAAAGTATTGGAGAGAGAAAGATTCATTGTGTAAGGAGACTGACTGCTAGATGAGAGAAGTTAAAGAAACGAAAAAGAGACATATTGAGCTGGGCATGGACAAGAGCAAGAATCTTCCTCTGATGTGAGTGGAGGATGGTTAAATATCTTGCTCTGATCAAATAAGGCCTGTTCTTTGCAGAATCAATTTCTAGACAACTCACATCAGTACATACTATACTACATACTAGACAGCTTGATGATTCATGAGCCCTAGAATTGGTTTGGTAAGTTTAGAATCACCAAATAACTGTGCAACTCTTTCTTGTACCATATATTCAGAGACCTTACATTTTGCTTTGACAGGAGTAGAGAGTTTATTCCCATGACTTGGTATCTGTAATAATCAGTTAATTTCCAAGTAAAGATACGTTATTATTGGCATAAGTAGCAGTGGACTCCAGAAGCATTTGTTGAAATTATTGTAAGTTCAAGAACCTAGACCAAGTTTTCCAAAGAGTAGCAAGAATCTCTCAGAATGAAAGTCTCCTTCTGAAATCAGGATGTCATAATCAAGGAATTTTTAATCCAGTTCAGGATTTCCTAGCAACTCTTACATCTTTATAGGACGGAAACTAACATAATGATTTCATCAATTATTAAATCAGTATTAGGGTTCAAAGGGTTCCAGTTACTGGAATGAAACCTGGATATTTTGAGGGAGTAAAATGGAATATATGTGAAGGGATCTAAGTATATCAATCTGATGTTACCATGTAACAAACCACCCCAACATGCAGTAACTTAAAACAACATTCATTTTTTTTTTTATTATTATTCATTTGTCTGCATGCCAGTTCACAGGAAGATGACTAGGCTGCACTTAACTGTCTTTGTCGTTGATGATAGCTCAGCACTATTCTCTTAGGAACAATAGGTTTTCCAAGTATATTATTTTTTCCCAAGTATATTATTATCTAGCAGAATCACTGGAAGCTTAAGTCCAAGGCTCAGAAGGACTCTTGTTTCATCGAAGCAATTCCTATGGCCCAAACCAAGGTTGAGGCAGGGCAAAATACAAGGTGAGGAGAAGTATATGATTTGAGATGAGTCCATGGCATGAGTGTAGATGATGACAGAGATGAAGCATTGGAGCCTACAGTTAATCTACCATTCTTGTAAACTAAAATCTAAGAAAAATATATACCAGATCTAAGAAGGACAAGAAGAACAAGAAGGGTCTCAATTTGAAATTCATATGGATAATCCCATTTAGACAACACACTACCTACACACTGGCTGGCCTCTTACTGACTTCTGTAAATGTGTTATTCTAACATGATATAAATATGCAAGACAAATTCTGTTTAGCCTCGTTGGATCACATGTACCCACCCCTTTTTCCAGGAGTGAAGGGTGGAGGTGTTATTAGCCTAGAAATTAATAATTGTACCTGAACCACAGGTGTGGGAAAAATTAGTTCCCATAAAGAAATGATAGAGCCTGCTTTGCCAAAAGAATAGAGAAGATACTCTGGACTGATAAAAATAGCTGATGTCCACTGCAATTGCTTTGGACACTTCAACATCCAGCTGTCTATTTTCCTTTGCAAAATTATCACGAATGGGGTATGATATCAAGGTCATCACTGATATTGAAACCAACAGGCACAGTCTTAATTTAAGAATGAACTAATGAATTCAATCCTGGAGTTCCAAGGGAACTAAACAAATATGCACTAAAGGATCATTTTACAAGTTAAGAATTTAGGTGTTGCAATAAATGCAGGCCACTTATTAAAAGTTCTGAGTGTAACACTTATTAAAAGTTCTGGCGCTTTGGAATTTAGAAACAATCGTGCCAACCTGGTTTCTGCCTAGAGATGGAAATGTAAAATCATCTTAAGGATATTCTCTATTCTGGGGGAGAAAAAGGAAACCTTACTAGTTATGTAAATGTGTAAGTAGAAGCAGTCCTTGCCCTGAGGAATTGGTATAAAAAGACCTTTTTGGATTTCCTAAAATTTAGCAATTTTTTTCTTCCTTTAGTGTGCAGCATTCTGAAGACAGTAGAGGTGCTGAGACTGTCTGGTTTAAGAATAATAAACTTTTTATTGTTAATTTTTTGAGGAATTTCTATGCAGCTGCACAGTAGCTGCGCCAATTTACATTTTGACCAACAGCGCACAAGTGTTTTCTTCCTCCACATCCTCACCAACACTTGCTGTCTCCTGTATTTTTGAAAATAGCTATCCTAACAGGTATGAAGTGATATCTCCTTGTGGTTTTGATTTGCATTTCCTTAATGATTCATGATGTTAAACGTTTCTTCATGTCCCTGTTGGCCATCTGCATGTCTTCTTTGGGAAAATGTTGATTCAGATCTTCTGCCCAATTTTAAATGGAATGTTTGGGATTTTGTTGTCGTTGTTGTTGTTGTTGTTGTTTTGTATGAGTTCTCTATGTATTTTGGATATTTTTTTTTTAAAGATTTTATTTATTTATTCGACAGAGAGAGAGACAGCCAGCGAGAGAGGGAACACAAGCAGGGGGAGTGGGAGAGGAAGAAGCAGGCTCATAGAGGAAGAGCCTGACGTGGGGCTCGATCCCAGAACTCTGGGATCACGCCCTGAGCTGAAGGCAGAGGCTTAACTGCTGTGCCACCCAGGCGCCCCTGGATATTAACCCCTTATCAGATATGTAACTTGCAAATATTTTCTCCCAGCCTTTTCATTTTGCTGATGATTTCCTTTTCTGTGCAGAAGTTTTTTTAGCTTGATGCAGTCCCACTTATTTATTGTTGTCTTCTTTTTGCCTTTGGTGTCAAATCAAAGAACATTATCACCAAGACTGATGTCAAGGAGCTTACCACCTATGTTTTCTTCTAGGAATTTTAGGGTTTCAGGTCTTACATTCACATCTTTAATCCATTTTGAGTTAGTATTTGTATATGTATGGTATAAGATGGTGGTCCTGTTTCTTTCTTTCTTTTTTCTTTTTTTTTCTTTTTTTTTTTTTTTTTTTGCTCACTGGCCAGTTTTTCCAACACCATTTATTGAAGACACTGACTTTTCCCATTGTATGATTCAGTAATTTCACTTCTGGGTTTTTATCTGAAGAAAATGACAATACTAACTTGGAAAGGTATCTACATTTGCATGTCCATTGCAACATTATTTATAATAGCCAAGATATGGATACAACCTGTGTCCATTGACAGATAAATAGATAAAGAAAATGTGGTGGTCTGTGCGTGTGTAATGAATATTATTTAGCTGTAAAAAAGAGTAAAATTTTACTTTTGTGACATGGATGGACCTCAAGGGCATTATGCTAAGTGAAATAAGTCAGACAGAGAAGGACAGATACCACATGATCTCACTTATATGTAGTATATGAACACAAACAAACAAAAAACCAAGCTTCTGAATATAGAGAACATATTGATGGTTCTCAGACGTAGGGGGTAGGGGGAGGAGAGGATTGGCTAAATGGGTGAAGGAAGTCAAAAGGTACAAACGTTGTTAGAGAGTAAATCTTAAAAGAAAAAATCTCTATGGTGGTGAATGTTAACTGTATTTATTGTGGTGATCATTCCACAATATATACAAATATTAAATCATTATGTTGTATACCTGAAACAAATACTGTATATGTGTGTGTGTGTATATATATATATATATATATATGCATATATATAAAAATATATATATAAAAATATATATATAATTATAACTCAATTTAAGAAAAAAGAAATAAAAAGAAAAATTTTTCTTTATGAAAAAAAAAGTAACCTTCCCTGTGTTCTATGAGACAGAAAAGATGTTATCTTACTTAGGCCACCGATTTATAGTTTTATTACTTTTATGTGATCACAGCTGAATCACATCTGAAGAAGTGCACATTTCAATCTTTAATAAACCATGTCATTTATATATATATTTCTGTGTGTATTAGGTACTTGTCAGACCTGCCTATATCCTCTTTCTAGGTTTTGAACTGATTGTTCACATCCACATTTTAATCATCATTGCAAGGTTACAGTGCAAATTTGCATAGATGTTGACTGTTTTCTTTTTAATTAATAAATCTGTAGAAAAAATAGCAGATGTACTGGTAGTATAGTCAGAAACTGTTCCCTCAATCCTAATAAATTTCTAAATATTCTTTTTGGCCCATATTAGGCAAGAGTTAGCTAGAGTTTCAGGTGAAGTAGTTGGGCTTTGTAAGACTTAAGGTATGGAACTTTGCAAAACTTGGCAGAACCTTACCCTGAACAGGCAAAATTCCAGCACCACCA
Organism: Ursus maritimus; assembly: GCF_017311325.1. NCBI lineage: Eukaryota > Metazoa > Chordata > Mammalia > Carnivora > Ursidae > Ursus > Ursus maritimus. The sequence continues at coordinate 53,618,739 of NW_024427107.1, read as the reverse complement.
ACCCAACCATGACTCCTTGAGAAACTTACTTAAGAAACTATGTCATGGAATATTTGCCTGCTTAATTTTTTATTTACATTTTTACTGATGTTGCATCCTGTTGGAGAAATGTAATTTAAAAAGATCTTCTCCCAACGTACAAAACTTTTCCAGAAAAGTAGTAGAGGAGAAAAGCAATTTTATTACTGAATAAACATTAAACCAGGATGTGATTGATGCATATCACACAAAGGAATCTCATCCCCTCATAAAGCTGTTCTAGTCCATTTGGACTGCTGCGAAACCACAGACTGGGTGGATTCTAAGCCACAGAAATTTAGTTCTCAATTCTGGAGACTGGAGGTCTGAAATCAGAATGCTAGCATGGTCAGGCACTGGTGAGAGCCCTCTTCTGGGTTGCAGACTGCTGATTTCTCATTGTATCTTCATGTGGTAGAGAGCAAAGAGGGAGAAGCAAGCTCTCTCATGACTTTTTTAATGCGACTAACCCCGTTCAGGAGGGCTCCATCTTTATAACCTCATCTCATCCTATTATCAGCCTAAGACCCCATCCCCTAATACCATCATATTGGGGGGTGGGATTTCAACATCTGCATTTTGCAGGCACACAGACATTTGGTCCATAACAATAGCCAAGCAGATACAACCCTTTACATACATGTTCTTAAGATATGCGGTCGGTAGTTCTTAAGTAAGAGAATTTGACAGTACCTTTTGTCACACCTTGTTCATCCTAACTTTACCTGATAATTGGGTTGACTACCTGTGTTTGCTAGTAAACGTTATCCAGAGAAAAAGCAAAATTCCTATATTTTTATTACAAAAGGTGGTTTTGCAACTTGGAGCAAGGTGTGCCCACAGGAAGTTAGCACCTAATCTGTGGTGTGTTTGTTATAGTAGCCAAACCAGACTAAGACAGATTTACAAGGGCATGAGATGTTTCTAGATTGCCTGTGAAATACATCCCATTCTGGTTTAATGCTTACTCAATAAAAAAACTATTTTCTTTCTCTACTACCCTTTGCAGAGAGGTTTTCTGGGTTGGGAGAAGATTTTTTTTTTTAATTATATTTCCCCAACAGGATTCCTGTTTGACAGGAATTTTGCCACTGGCTATTATCCTCATTTCTTTTACAAGGAAAGAACCCAAGAGAAGTGTCCATTTCTGTTTTGCAGTGTACAACAAGGGTGAAATATTGGAGAGCCTTGCTCAGTATGCAGTTCATCTTAGCTCAATTTACAGAAATCTTGAGGGAACACAGAACAGAAGTCACTCTGCTAGAGTGAAGTTTCAAAAATTGCAAAATGGGGAACAATTTCTGCCACGGAATTAAAGATTACAGAACCCAGTTTACTTTCTATCTTATGAAGGAGAGGTGCAGGTGTGTCTATTAAGCTGGTAAGATGGGAAAACAATGGTGCAGGGCAAACAAAGCAATTCCCAGAAATAAACTATCATTAGGAGAACATAGGTGGGGAACTAATGCCATCACTAGTAGTCACTTCAAACAATCTGCTAGAATAAAGAGTAGTAGTTTGAACAATGTGTGAAGTAGTTAGCCACTCAGACACTGAGAGTACCTTTAACACATCAAGGATTGAGAAAGAAGACAGTAAGCGGTGAGTCACAGCTTGTAAATGAAGAAGGTGATACCCTTGGCTCAGGATCTCAATCCCTGTCTAAATCCTGGAGATAAAAATTATCCAGAATTAAATTTAGCATAAGATATGTTATGTCCCTAAGCAATAGGAAAAAGGACCACTGTCACAGGCAAGGGCATGAGAAATATATTCTTAATACCCAGACTAGGATGGCAAGGTATTTGGAAAAACGTCTTTGGTTTACTCATTGAATACTTGTTGAGCCTAGAGAAAGTATTATCTATGCAAGCCCTGGACTGCTTTCAGTATGGGAGTTCTGTTCCAGCGGGGAAAATAAAGTGTGAACCAAAGCAAACTGTGTACCCTTTTGAGGAAGGAAGAATACCTCTTTTAGGACTCAAAATTTTACTGGGAGCATGAATGTTTGGGGTGATAATTTGTTCATTAACCTTTTCTCTTTTTTTGGTAATTTCCCACCCACAATTGCTTTAGACTCACTGTAATACTCTCCATTAGGTCAGACTTTTCCATTTCTTCAGAATTAAGGTTTTCCAATAGAAGTGTAAATAAGAAAAAAAAAGCACCACTTTTCATCTTTCATCTTTGTTATATCTTTACCTCCTTTGCCTAATAGCCTTGTTATTGTAAATTGCCTAAAATTACAATATTACAATAATAATAACATTTTAAAGCCATACTTTTTATTTATACAAGCTGAATGATTTTGTTTCAAAAATACGACAGCTAAAGGAGTCAAAACATAAAGTTTATTCATTCAGTCAGTCATTTATCAGTGAACGTATTGGAGAGATGACTTTGTGAGACTCTTCTGTGCCAGGCTCTGAAATAAATAAGGAGATAGAGCAGTGAATAAACTAGAAAGGTCTTGGCCTTCGTGAGCTGATACCCTCGTTCAAGCTAAAAGGGAAGCTGATACTCTTCTTCTCTGAGAAGGCGGACTTAACGCACATACATAAAGGAGGAGGGAATAAGCCCACAGGACTTAACGCACATACATAAAGGAGGAGGGAATAAGCCCACAGGACTCCGAGGGGAGAGAACTGGCAAGCGCTGAGACAGGAGCACGCGAGACCTGTGGGGGGCAGCAACGAGCCCAGAGTGGGTGGACTGAAGGAAGCAATGGGAAAGAGTGTAGCAAGGGGCTCAGAGAGGTTAATAGAAAAACTGAATTAACTTTAGAGTCTTGTGAACCATTTGCAGATTTGACTTTAAAGTTTAATGAATGGAATTAGATGGAAAGACAAGTGAAGGACTTGAGATGAGATTGATCTATTATATGATTTTTAAATGATCACGTGGGCTGCTCTGTCAAGAATAGACTTTCCAGGGTCAAGTACAAAACAAGTAAGGAGACTGTCAGAGAATGAAATAGTAATACAGTGTTGTTGTTGTTGTTGTTGTTTTCTAATTTGCTTAAAAGTAGTAGTAGTAGTAGTATATATATAACAGTAATCAATCGTCCTGAGACTATTTAAAATAAGTTATCTTCTAAAAAAAGTTTATAAAATTCCAACAATATCATGTATTAAATGTGTATTTTTTCTTAGATATACTTCTTTTTTTATTTAAATTCAATTAGCCAACATATAGTACGTCATTAGTTTCAGATGTAGTGTTCTGTAATTTATTAGTTGCATATCACACATCGTGTGCCCTCCTTAAAGCCCATCACCCATTACCCCATTCCCCCACCCACCTCCCCTCCAGCAACCCTCAGTCTGTTTCCTATAGTTAAGAGTCTCTTATGGTTTGTCTCCCTCTCTAATGACTTCCCATTCAGGTTTCCCTTCCTTCCACTATGATCCTCTGCGCTGTTTTTATATACTTCTAACTGCTCTTTTTAAATCAATCTATTTCTAAGCTACTACTGTAGAAATATAGTAATGTTTCATTTACTACTTAGTTGACTGTTATAATATATTCAGTACCTGACAGGGTTAGTCATTATTCATTGCTTTTTTATTTCAGAATCTTTCCTTTCTTAAATAAAAAATTGCAGTTGAATTTAGTAAGAAATTTTATATTCTTTCTATTTTCCAAGTTTTTAGAATGTCACAGTGAATCCTAAAGTGAATTTGGAATTTTTTTTCTTAATCTGGATTGAAGGAATGTGAGACTATCTAATTTTTCATTGATTTAGAAATTTAATTTTTTATCTGGATACCCTAGGATTCCATTGTATCCTTAAATTTAAGTAACTTACTCTGGAGATTATATATTATATATTTTATATATTATATGTTAGTATATACATATATATGATATAGGTAGTGTCAAAAGCTCAAAATAGCCAAAGTAAAACCAATAAATCATTGACGTAGTAAGTAGAAAGCATTTATTGTGCATACACCAAAAAGACAGTTTATAAAGCAGAAGCATTCAAACCAGAACATGGAATGAGGTTCTGGGGTATATTGTTATAAAGCAGCTACATAGTGAGAAAGCAGTGACTGTTGATTCTTCACAGTGCTGGGTTGCAATATTATAATTTTCAGTGGTTATCTCATATCAGTCCTGGGAAACAGTTCAAATTTTGCTTATCATTCCCAGAGGCACAAGCAAAAACTGATCCAGGTCAAGTTAGCCTTGCAAAATAAGCTAAATTAAGTTTTGCCTGCATGACTAAACTGGTTCTGTATGCTCTGGGAAACTTTATGTCTGATCTCTGTCTGTCTTTGATTTTAACAGTATATATAATACATAGATACTATATGGTATATATTACATTTTATATTCCACATATATATATATATTTATATCTAATTAGATATAATATACATAGCTATTCTAATAACAATATATTATAAATGTATAAATACGTGTATTCTAATGGAATTACAGGTATATAATCTAATGCAGTTTTAAACAATTGTATGTGTGTATTATACAACACGCAGTTGTCGTTTCTTGCATCATTTTCTTTAAATTATGACATTTAATGTAAAGATGAATACTTTTTTATTTTTTATCTTCATTTACCATTTACTCTCAAAGTAGGGTTTTTTTTTTTTTTTGAGAAAAAAGAGAGATACAGAGAGAGAGAGAGGGAACACATGCAAGAGGGGGAGGGCAAAGGGGGAGAGAGAATTTTTTTTTTTTTTTTTTAAGATTTTATTTATTTGTCAGAGAGAGAGAGCACAAGCAGGGCGAGCTGCAGGCAGAGGGAGAAACAGGCTCTCCATGGAGCAGGGAGCCAGATGCAGGACTCAATCCCAGGACCCCAGGATCATGATCTGAGCCAGAAGGCAGATGCTTAAGCAACTGAGACGCAGGTGTCCTGGGAGAGAGAGAGAATCTTTTTTTTTTTTTTAAGATTTTATTTATTTATTTAACAGAGATAGAGACAGCCTCCTATCTTTTTTTCCCTGCTTATTGTTTTACCTTAGTCTGATGAGTCCCAAAGCACCTGAAGTCTGAAATCCTAGATTTGATGCTTAATTGATTAGCTGACTTCACGCTGTGATAAATGCATACACTTCTTTCCCCACAAAACAACTAAACAAAGTTCTCTTTTTACACTATGGCAATTGTTAACGTGTATCACAAGTAATTATTTATTAATATGAAAGTACCACTTACAAATAATTTAAATAATACATTTGACTAGATTCACAATTATCTCTATAATTACATTCTCACCCATTTGGAAACTCTTTTTTTTTTTTTTGATTTTTATTTTTATTTTTATTTTTTTATTTATTTTTGTCTATCCCATTCCCCCACCCTCCTCCCCTCTGAAGTCCTCAGTTTGTTTCTCATAGTCCATAGTCTCTCATGTTTCATTCCCGCTTCTGATTACCCCCCCCTTTCTTTATCCCTTTCTTCCCCTACTGATCATTCTAGTTCTTATGTTCCATAGATGAGAGAAATCATATGATAGTTGTCTTTCTCTGCTTGACTTATTTCACTAAGCATTATCTCTTCCAGTGCCGTCCATGTTGTAGCAAATGTTGAGAACTCGTTCTTTCTGATTGCTGAGTAATATTCCATTGTATATATGGACCACAACTTCTTAATCCAGTCATCTGTTGCAGGGCATCTCGGCTCCTTCCACGATTTAGCTATTGTGGACATTGCTGCTATGAACATTGGGGTGCATATGGCCCTTCTCTTCACTACATCTGTATCCGAGAGAGAGAATCTTAAACTGGCTCCATGCCCAGTGCAGAGTCCAATGTGGAGCTCGATCTCAGGACTTTTGAGATCACGACCTGAGCTGAAATCAAGAGTCAGATGCTTAACTGAATGAGACACCCAAGTACCCCCCAAAATAACTTTTAATTTTCAATTTGGTTTTGTTTGTTTGTTTGTTTTTTTACTCAGGACACCAATTATCTATGTTTGATTTTGATTCTTGGTCAACCATCTTTATGTCTTTATAATTACTTTTACCATTGTAAAAATTCTCTTTCCATTCTTAGTTATTTTCATCATGTTAATAATTTAGTTTTTAGATATATCTACTCTGAACCCTCATGTATCCATCTTTTCAGTTCACTTATTATTATTATTACTATTTTATTATCTCTCTAATGGTGCTATTTGGTAATTAATTCCTTTGCTTATGCATATAATTGTATGTATTCTCTTATTTCATTCGTTACTTATTGTTCCTTTTCATTTCCTTATCTTGCCTTATTATCTTGCCTTTGTTCTGTCCATGCATTTCATTATGTCTATAGTTACTGAAGTGTGAAGAATTTGTTAGAGATAAATTATTCTATTTCCTTGGATAGTTTCTTCCTGAATGGTTCTTTTTTTGTTGGTTTTATTTTGTTATTTTTTTAATCTCACTATTCCATCTCATCCATCTTTTATCTTTGTTATATCTCTACTTTCTGTTTTCCCAAATATATTGCACTTAATTTATTATTAATTCCATGCCTAATGTCTGAACTGAGTTTTTCCTTTGTTTTAGAGATATGGTTTGGTGTTGCCGTATTGATGGTTTGGGTTTTGTTTACTGTTCTTTTTTCTTTTCAATTTCTCATTATTCTATGCCAACAACTATGCCCATCCTCTCCATATTCAAAATTAAGAACAATATTTATAGTGAACACTCTAAGAATAATTAAGTCTAGGGACAATTCTTATTTGCATTACTTGATTATTGTTCCTGGTATGCGTTCTAGATGAAAGAGTAATTGCAAAGTCCACATCCCATGCTTCATTGTGGGGGAGGCTATGCCTGTGTCTCTTCCTCTAGAAGCAAGTTTACATATTGAGTTCTTGTCTGTCAACACATCCCAGGCAGAGTTATCTTTCATAAGAATTAAAATTTCTCTTTGAAAGAAAGAAAGAAAGAAAGAAAGAAAGAAAGAAAGAAAGAAAGAAAGAAAGAAAAAGAAATTAGGTGATTTTTGCTTGCTAATCATATATGTAGAATTTTATGACCTCTGATACTCTGGATCTAGTACTTTAATATCCTGCTTATTTTTATATACCAGTAATTTTCAGTGAGGAAAAAGAGGGGAACAAGTCCACTCTCCAAAACATTTGGCCATATCAGCAGATATTTTTAGTAGTTCTAACTGAAAGGGGAAGCTGCTGGCATCTACTGGGTAGAGATCAAGGATGCTGCTGGACATCTTATAATGCAAAGGACAGCATCTCCAAATTTCAGTGAAACTAAGGTTGAGAAACTCTGTCCTAGGCCAGTCTGTTTCCTTTTCTGTAAGATTCCACTTAACCTTGCTTGTCCTCTCTTCTCTATACTCCTTGGTTGCTGTCAGACAGAATTTGTATCTGTCAAAAATCATTTTGTCTAACATTATTCTTTTCTTCATACTGACCAGCAACTCATGTCCCTAAGAACTTTTATAATGTCAGCAGTTACATTCCTCATATCAAGAAGTAAATTAAAAGATTATTTTAGACATTAATTAGATTTATAGGACTATTTTCTAGGAGTTTTATAATTTATATCTAATATAATTTTTCATAGAAAAGTATAAGCATCACATGATGTAACTATCTATTTAGTTAGTTAGGAGCAATATTTATAGTTAAACCTGAGAAGATTTAAGACCAGTTATAATGTATATTTTTCCATTTTTATCATTACTTTCATGTATGTTCCAGATGCAAGAGCTAAAATTAAATGGCAAAACACATACTTATGTAGCAATATTTATGAAGTCTTAATTTAAGGTGTAAAGATATATAAACTTTACCTGCCAATCTCTAAAATAAACTGGGTGAAATATCCATATATGGATATGAATGAAAATGAAATGAAAATGATTTTTCTTCCCAATCTGCTCTCCATGGCAAAGTATGGCAAAAGAAACATAGACATTGGAATTTATAGGATCCATGAACTTTAAAGCAGTGTTGTATTACAGATACAAGAGTAGTTTTTTATTCTGTGAAGCTCTTTGAGCACATACTAGAACCAGGTATGCTTTTAAGTATTAAGAATCTTCTGTCAATGAACAAAATTGACAAAAGTCTCCACTCTTATAGAGCTTCTATTTTAGGGGAGAGAATGCACAAAGTGAATAATTAAATATAAATAAGTTAATTGATTAAAAAGTTTTAGGTTAAATTAAAAGAGTAGAGAAGTATAAAATGTTGAGGAGTTGTAATTTTAGAGATTCACGAGATCAGTTAGGGAGTTGTATTATTTTTATTGCTAATTAATTACCCAAATATAGCTAGTTAACAAAAGAACAAATAACATTTATTATCTCACAGTTTCCATATGTTAGAAATCCAAGCACGGCTTAACTGAGTCTTCTTTCCCTTCACAGTCTCACAAAGCTTCAATCAAAGTTTTAGCTAGGCTATGTTCTTATTTGAAGCTCATGATTCTCTTCCAAGCTTTGGAGGTTACTAGCAAAATACAGTTTGTTCTGATTATAGGCTGGAGATACCTGTCAGCTGAGTTCTGCTCTCACCTCCTAGAAGACTCCCAAAGTTCCTTGCTACATGGTCCTCTCACAACACAGCAGCTTACTTCAAGGTCAGCGGGGGAATCTGTTTTCTGTTCCTGACCTCTGGGACCTCTTTTATAGCTTTGACTGATTAAGTCAGGCCCACCATGCTGATCTCCTTTTGAATAATTCAATTGATTGGGACTTTAATTACATCTCCCAAGTCCCTTCACCTTTGCCTTATGAAGTAACATAATCACAGGAGAGATTTTAGGATTTATCAGCAAGCTGAGTCATTTCATTGTTGAACCATGTGCTGTTGTTTGGCAGCAAATTACAGGTTGTTCCCCCAAACAAGGAGAAGATAGCTTACAAAGTCATGGGTCATACGGTGGTCATGTTAAAATTCCGCCTTTGACAGAAACTATTGCAAAATCCCTGATGAGAGAGGACGATGTGGACTAGGGTAGTGGCAGTGAGGGTGGTAAAGAGTGGTCAGGCAGAAAAGATTTTCTGTCAGCCTCAATGTGTAGAGTAAGAGGAGGAGAGGAGTAAAAGGATGATGCTATTTTTTCCCCAAGCAACTAAAAGAATGGAATCATCTTCGATTTTCAGTAGAAATACTTCAAAAAGAGCACATTAGGTTGGATAGCATTGGACAAATATCAAAACGTTTGTTTAGCACATATTGAACATAAAATGACTATTAGACATTGAAGAGAAAATGACAAGAAACCACTTGCATCCTTGAGTATCCAAAGAAGAGGCCTAGGCAGGAGTTAAAATTTGGCAGTCATCATCATGGGCATGGTATTTAAAGCCAGGAGACTAGAGAGGCTCTACGGAGAGAGCAGAGATTAGAAACCCATGTAAGTTAAAGGATGGAGCCTTGGGGCTCTTCAACATTTGCAGGTTGGTAAAATGAAGAAGAGAGTCTAAAAAAATGGGCAGAAAGATAGGAGGAAATTCATGAGGGAATGGTATCTTGGAAGCTAAGTGAAGAACTTGGTTTGAGGAGGAAAAACAAATATTTCAAATGCTGCTGCCACATCAAATAAGATAAGGACTCAGAAATGACCATTTTGTGTAACAAAGTGTGGGTCTTCTGTGATCTTTTAAAGAGCACTTCACTAGATGGGAGTAATTGAAACCTAGTTTGAGTTGATTCAAGACAGAAGTGGGGAGGGGCACCTGGGTGGCTCAGTCAGTTAAGGGGTTGCCTTCAGCTCAGGTCACGATCTCAAGGTCCTAGGATCCAGCCCCTCATTGGGCTCCCTGCTGAGGGGGGATCCTGCTCTCTCCTCTCCCTCTGCCCCTTCTCCCTGCTTGTGCTCTCTCACTCTCAAATAAATAAATAAATAATATTTTTTAAAAAAAAGAAGTTGGGGACAGAATTTGGAGTAAGTACAGAAAACCATTCAGTAAGATTGGCTCTAAAAATAAGGAGATAAGTTGGTTTGTGTTAGAGAGACACTGAGAACAACAAAGCTTTTTGTTTGTAAGGTTTTTGAATAAAATGGGAGAAATAACAGCATGTTCGTGTATTTTGTGGAATGATCCAGTAAAGGGAATATTTGATCATGTAAGTGAGAGATCGGGCAATTGCTTGAGTCTTGTTTTGCAGTTACGTTAAAACTAGGAAACCAGGTCTAGGACACAGGCACAAGGGTTGGCTTATCTAGGATCAGGGAAGGCCCATGAATAATAAAAGGAAACAAGAAGGACCAAATGATGCTGATTTAGCTTCAAACAAGTTAGCATGGTTATATGTTTTTCTCAGCCGTGTTATCTGTGCTGGTAAAGATATACAGAAGGCAGATAGTTGAATACAATAATAATTTTATTTTGCCAAGTGGGCAAAAAAAAAAGCAAAACCAAGAGAGAAACAAAGAAACTGAAACTGAGAATCGTGCAAGGGAGTAATGGAGATCATAATAATAATAACATATTGTAGAGCTTGCTAGACGAAATGAACTCAGTTCCAAGTTCCAGGAGAAAAGTCCTTAGGCCATAAGAGGCAGACACTCACTTCAAGTTTCAGTAAGGACAAATGAAAAATAAGAACCAAGGAGGAATCTAAAGAGGTCAGGACAAAACATGCAAATTGAGAAGATGGAACAAGAGAGATTCACAAAGTAAAAATATGAACGACTAGAATTTCATCTTTTAGAAAACCCATAGGCAAATTTGGAGGTATCAATATGACCAAGCAAATTCAAACATCTTTAACAACTAAAAAATTAAATATGTGATGATGTGCTATGGGAGTAAAGGGTAAAATAAAATTACTTATGGAGTAGAAGAACAATGGGGGAGGTGTAATTTGAGCTGGGTCTTAAGGAGGATAGAGCAATGCTAACAGGCAAATAAGACCAAAATAGATATATAATATATAATAATCTACATAGGTAGGTAGGTAGGTAGGTAGGTAGGTAGGTAGGTAGGTAGGTAGGTAGGTAGGTAGGTAGGTAGGTAGGTAGGTAGGTAGGTAGGTAGGTAGGTAGGTAGGTAGGTAGGTAGGTAGGTAGGTAGGTAGGTAGGTAGGTAGGTAGGTAGGTAGGTAGGTAGGTAGGTAGGTAGGTAGGTAGGTAGGTAGGTAGGTAGGTAGGTAGGTAGGTAGGTAGGTAGGTAGGTAGGTAGGTAGGTAGGTAGGTAGGTAGGTAGGTAGGTAGGTAGGTAGGTAGGTAGGTAGGTAGGTAGGTAGGTAGGTAGGTAGGTAGGTAGGTAGGTAGGTAGGTAGGTAGGTAGGTAGGTAGGTAGGTAGGTAGGTAGGTAGGTAGGTAGGTAGGTAGGTAGGTAGGTAGGTAGGTAGGTAGGTAGGTAGGTAGGTAGGTAGGTAGGTAGGTAGGTAGGTAGGTAGGTAGGTAGGTAGGTAGGTAGGTAGGTAGGTAGGTAGGTAGGTAGGTAGGTAGGTAGGTAGGTAGGTAGGTAGGTAGGTAGGTAGGTAGGTAGGTAGGTAGGTAGGTAGGTAGGTAGGTAGGTAGGTAGGTAGGTAGGTAGGTAGGTAGGTAGGTAGGTAGGTAGG